>NC_056747.1:1313589694-1313889694 GCF_019279795.1 Protopterus annectens | reverse complement strand
GTTCAGGTCCAAACTGAAGGGTTGTGGCTGATCAAGTTTGCAGACGACTGCAAACTAGGTCCCATCATTGAATCCACAAATGAAGTCAGTATACTACAGGATGGTCTCACACAGACCAACTGCTGTATTAGTCATGGTCTCAAATTAAATGCAAAGAAATGCATCATCATTCCCTCCGGCATAAACAATGCCCATTCATACTATCAAATCAATAATAATACCCTAAGTATCCATGAAGTCGTAAGGCACCTGGGATCACAGGGTGACCATGACCTTAACTTCGACCACTAAGTGTCTACTGTTGTAAGGAAAGCTTTTCATATAGCTCACTTGATTTGTAAAGGCATCCCCCTGAGACCAAAAGAAGTTATAACCCCCCTATACTCAGCACTTATCCGGCCCATAATTGAGTATAACACCTCATTTGGTATGTACTCTACTAAGCATCTACAGTAAGGTACCTGGGATCACAGGGTGACCGTGACCTTAACTTTGACCACCAAGTGTCTACTGTTGTAAGGAAAGCTTTCCATATAGCTCACTTGATTAGTAAAGGCATCGCTTTGAGAGCAAAACAAGTTATAACCCCCCTGTACGCTGAACTTATCCAGCCCATAATTGAGTATAACACCCCTTTGGTATGTACTTTACTAAGCATCTACAGCAATTAGAGAGACCTCAGCGGTTTCTAACAAAGAAGATCAAAGGCATCCAGTGTGTGCCTTACACGGACTGACTAAACTCCCTGTCACTATACTACATATCTTATCGACTTCTTAGGAGAGACTTAAGCCTGGCCTACAGAGCAATGCCAAGACTCAAACCTAATGAACTTGCTGGATATCTGTACATCAAGTGGGTCTAGGGCGGCCCATTCCAGTGACTTAAATATGGCCTGCAGCTTAAATAGGACATGCTGGAGGGACAGATTTATCTCCCAGCACCTGCCACATCTTTGAAACAGGCTACCAATTAATGTGAAACAGAGCACCTTTAAGACACTATTCAAAAGGAACCTGGATGACTGGATGAGGCACTGTAAATTTTTTCTGGGGATAGCACCCACAACCCTCTTGGACATGGGCAGTCATCACTAAATGTAATCTTTTGTATTTGACTAGTACCTCTACGGTATTACATTGGGTTGAAATGGCTAGGCTTAAAATGACCTCCGGTCGATAACCTAGTAATCTCCTATGATCCTATGATCTTATGATTTGAAAACCTGTTGTCATTGTTCAGTCATAAAAAAAATGTCACTTCAGTGACTTCACAGCATCAAATGGGGGATTGTGATTTGTGAAGGGAGAAGTGTAAGATGGGAAAATGTTTAGTGTATACATAATATTCTCATTTTGGAATCCATCTTGTTTCAAGATGGATCCTGACAGCCTGGGCCTTCCTTTAGCTTATTTTTTTATTGCCAATGTGAGTATTGCCAACGCAGAAAGTATCAACATGGACGATTGTAACTTGTGCCTAATAAGGAAAGATACAGATAAGGGGTGTGCAGATTCTTAGTAAGCAGAATGGGTCTATATCATTTTGTTGGATAGTCTATTCAGTGAATGACTATTTGTCAAATCCACTTAAGTGAAACTTCATTTTAACAAATGATTGTTTCAGTGAATTTCACAGGTAAAAAAACTAGTGGGCCTGCTACCGACCATAACAAAAACTATGCATTTTAAAACTCAGCAAACTGGCGGGCTTCACCCTCCACACCCCCCTAACTAAGCATAGCAACTCTGAGATTGCACTACAGTGGGGAAGGGGCAAATTCTCAATGATAGCCAACTACTTCCTTTCCCTGTGAAATAATTTGCTGAAATGATCGTTCGCTAAAGTGATGTTTCACTTAAGTGGGTTCGACAAATAGTTATTTGCTGAATAGGATCTTTGATAAAGAGATATAGACCCAACAGAATAATACAAAAGTGTTTAGTTTTAACTGGTCAGTGGCTATAGTGTAATAGAGATTCAGTATAAAAGAATGAAGGTTCTTGTGTTCGAGGAGACAAGACCTTGATTGCTTAGTCTCCCTTGTAGATGTGTTCTTTGCAGTAAAGATTATTTTGCTCTGCTGAACTGTGATACATGAAGTTATTTTTAGCCTTAAAAGGCCATAGCTAATTGAAGACTGAAGTTCTTATGCAGGCATATCTCAGTAATGAAAGCAACATCACCTCCTTGCAACAGATCGAATATAATATTTTTCTTACTGGAGATTGACAATGCATTAATGCATAGTTCCCTAAGAAACATCTTAGGAGGATGGGTCCTTAATATCTTCCATTGTATGAGAGACAGGACCCTGGGTACTGGTAGAAGACATGGCCTCTGCTAGTTCACCCCAAAGAAGTAACATTGTACCATGTGACCCGCCAAAGGAATGTATGTGGGAGTACCTGAAAAAGCTGACCTATATGAGGCACCACAGTGCCTGCACTAAAGAATAAGCACCCGCCTAGATAGATAATGGGCAAAGGCAGTGAAGATGGGGCAAAAGGAAGTAGGGCAAACAGAAGCAATCTACACTATTGTAGTAATGTAACAATAATAATCGGCATTGTTAGCAATATTAACATAAACAGTTGTTTTAAAACTAGATGAAATAGTAAAATAATTGGACATTCATAGCAGATATTATAAAGATTTTGAGTGAGATAAGGGAGAAATGACTTGAGGGTACTCGTGGTATCAACAGAAAGTGTATTCCAGTTGACTGGAGAATAAGTATACAATAATAACGATAAATAAAAGTAAAATTCCCAAGTGGGGGAAGCAATCTGATCCAAGTTAAACCAACCTGGGGAATCTGAGAGGCCCCAGCCAGGACAAATAGAATAAATGGCAAAGAGAGTAGCAACACTGCAGGTTGTGGTTCAGGATGGAGAGTGATTCTCATATTCTCTATGAAAGTTCGAAACTTTGCAGCTTCTGGTCAGAAGTTAAGGTTCACTCCCTTCCTGAACCACAACCTGCTTGCAAGCTACTCCCTTTAGCATTTGTACAAGATCAAGGGGGACAACAACAACTGTAAGTAGCAGCGAGATATCAAACTCCAGTCACACCACATGAATGTTCTGGAGATGCTTACTGATTAACAGATAACAAAGAGTATTAGAAAGTAGGATGAGAGATGAGCAGTTTGGATTCAGAGTAGCATGCGGTATAACTGACATGATGTTTATGGTGAGACAGATAGTTGAGAATAAGCTAGAAATAAGGAAAGAGTCCAACTAGGCATTCCTAGATATGTAGAAAGCATATGGTGAGGTCCCAAGAAAACTTATTTGGATAGTCCTATGGTGGTTTGAAGTCTCAGAAACATTGGCAGAATTAGTGTAGGCTATGTAGAAGGATCCAATGACTCAAGAATGAACAGTGTTCGGTTTAGCAGAGGGGTTCCCAGTAGGAGTGGGTGCGCACTAGAGTTCAGCTCAGTTCCCATACCATTTCTAGATCCAGGGTTGCTGGTCTTTATGTTGAGCACACACACTGGCTAATAGAAGTTCATAAACCCCTTTGACAGTTATCTTCGGTCTCTGACATAGGTCTGGTTCCCAACCCACTTATGAACAGCAAATGCCCATGTCCTTATTTGGCAACATTATTCAACACAACTGAAGTACCTAGAGTCAATTTTTACACTGTCGAGTGGCTATCCTTGACATCACATGCAGCCTGTGATCTGGAGGGTACTGTGCTTCACATTTGATGCCTAAAGTCAATACAACTCTTTCCCCAATAGGCACCACCTAGAGTCCATTTTGCTGCACATGACTCCATTATGTTTTGGGTAACTTTGAGGTGGAAACACCCAACATATTTTTGAGAGGCTGGAGGAATATACAGAGGCATGGGGAGAAAATACAAATTCTACACAGGCACTGGCCAACAGTCAAGATCAAACCTTGTACCTTGTGCATGAGAGGTGAAGACTTTAACTATTATGCCATCTGTGGCCCAAGGAAGCTTGTCATAACTCTCAACCACCATCTCTCCAAAAGACAGTTTATCTTAGTCCTCAATTCCTCCTAATTACTGTCACTTATCTTTTATTTCTTGTGGAGAGGAATTTTAAACCCAAGTAACCTCTCCCCTTATGACAGGGACAAAGTCTCAACCCATTACCCTCTTCAGTCTTTCCCTGCTAATGCCACTAAGTGTTTTATGAGGGGGAACTGTACCCCTGTTTCTTGTCCAAACTCATTCACCAATGTCACTATGGAGGAGAGGGGTTCTTGCATATTTTGTGGTACAAGTAAACAATTATCAGAGAAATACTTATATTCATCTTCGCCACACCTCCCTTTTAGAAAATATCCCTTATTCTTTGGTAAACTTAGAATAACAATGCTGGGAATAATGACTATTCCTGTCTAATGCCCCTACACAGCCCCACTATCTCCAACACCACAACATTCACCACAATAGGTCTACTTGGCAATCTGTATAGGACCTTAACTGCTTCCAAACATTGTCCTGGACTTATTATTTGTTCTAGCTTGCTTAAACATTATTTTCAGTTAATATTATCAAAAGTTTTTAGTATCTCTAAAAGCATCACTCTTACCTTACACAACTGACTATAGTCTGCTGATGCGATAAAGACCCCTCCAGTGGTCACCAGAAAATGGAACAAAACCTATGTGATCTGGATGTACTCTTATGGGTACCAGTGGAAGTAACACTTTTTCAGTCTTTGCTGATAGTATTTTAGACAATACTTTTACAGCTACATTTCATAGTGAATTAAGACAGATGTTTACATAGTCAGCTAGGTCCCTCCTTCACATTACGGATAACCGTATATATTATCCTTTTCACTGAATCTGGGATTTACTCACCTATCAGAATATCACTGTACATGTTCTGCCAATTTAAATCCCATAATTTTGGAGAAGTCAGTGGGGCATCCATCACCCCCACACTTTCCTGCCTTCATGTGAACTATGGCTATCACTTCCCTCTGTGCTCACCTCCTTCTTTAACCCATTTGTCTCCTCTTGTGATAATTTGGGGCCTTCCCAGTACATGAATTTATTAATCTGTACAACTATTTACAATGCTGGTTTCCTTAAAGCTCTTCAATACTTTGCAGAGCCATAAATAAGGTGGGGTTGAAGGGTCTTGTTGCCCGAGGTGCAAGCTGTGATGGGGGTCACAATTGGCAGTTGTTAATTGTGAATGAGTGCAGGACTTATATCCATATAAGAAGACATTACATTAGCAGAGTTCAGTATGTTATTATAGTAATTGTAGCAAACATTTTGCTATGGGTGTAGCAGTAAACTACTGTTCAGCCTGATAAACTTACTTTTATTTGTTTATTTATTTTTTGGTCTTCAGCATTGGGAACTCGTTTTTTTTTCAACTTTGGAAAGACCTTCAAGAAGGCTTTTTTTTTTTTTGGTCTGCAACTTTGGTTTGAGGAAGAGACAGATTAGGGAATGCCCAGAGCACCAGGTGACCTAGCTATGACCTTGATACTTCACTTGTCTCCCAGCTTGTTAAACCCCTCACACAGTCTCATATGCAGTGTGTCCAAACTGATCCTATTCTATCTATCAACCTCCATGCCAACATTATCAGATTCATGTTTGCGTCACACCACCACTACTCCATTATTTTCTTTATCTCAGCCACAAACTAAGTCTCTTGGTCTTATTCAATTTATTTTTAAGATATTCGATATTCCCTATCTAATCCCAACCTACCTTGCTCCTCCTGTAAAACAGTTCATTTTCTTTCCCTTCAATAGGGTATCTTGTCTTAGCCTGTTCATCTTTCCTGACTCACTGATTATCCTCCCCCTCCATGTTGCTTTCTCTTACATTTTCATATCTTCTCCCTCATCCACTTTAACCATTTGTTCTGTCATACTCTGCACCCATTTCACTTACTCCACCTTTTTCTAATTACCTGAATTCCACCTCCAAAACCTTTCTTCCATCTCTGTCATTCTACACTCTGCCACCATCATAGTATGATCTGATACTGACCTGTTTTTTTTCAATCAGCCCTTAAAAGTTCCCCACTTGAGATCACATCCATGGGAATCATATCCTGTCTGTTGGCTTGTCTCTTAGCATCTTGAGAAAACATAAACTGTCTCCTATCATTCTGCCCAGTACAACTATATATCTAGGTACCTTAAGTAACTCCTTCTTACACTGTCTGAGAAATATTACTTTCCCCTACATTCTGTCAAGCTCACTATCCATAACAAATTTAAATAAAAATAAATAAATATATATATATATATATATATATATATATATATATATATATATATATATATATATATATATATATATATATATACCATCCTTTCCATCTCTTAACCTTGCAGCTACATTTAAGAATCCTTTTACTTTATCCATCCTGTCCTCACTTGGGCCATAATGCAAAGTTAAAAGCATTCTACTTCCCTTAACTGCTGCTCACCCTACCCATTTGCCATCCTCATTCTCCTCAGTATGTATTAACTCCAACTCAACCTATTTTTCGCCAAAATTCTCACCCTCCTTTTATTCTCACTTTACAAAGTAATAATCCAACTATTTATATATTTTCTCTTTTGCAGTTTCCTATCTCTTTTTATTCCTGAATAAGTTATCTCTCTCTCTTTCTCTCTCTCTCTCTCTCTCTCTATATATATATATATATATATATATATATATATATATATCTTCTCTCTTCTGACTTCTCCTACCAGTTTTCTCTTTTAACTGGAAAATTGATGTCTCCTATGTTCCAGATTGCATTTGGATAAATTACAATCCTCACCCCTACTGCCCCCCTTAGTTGCTTCACTAGAGCAGTGTTAACCTTTTGATGGGACTGGAGACCAACCTACACTTGCCCCCCAGCTTTAGAGACACAAGGACCTGTTCACCATCTTTTCAAGATGGATGCAGTTCTCCACCCCTCTGTCAGGTATGCCAACACCATTGACCACACTGCCCACTAATCAACATTTGGGCTTATCTGTTCTGTGTGAGCCTAACCATAATCCTAACCTTAGCCAAGTTCTGCCTCCTACCACCTAGTCATTAGTCTTCTTCCCCCAGTATTGCAGTCAAGAAATAAATATTTCCATTCCCCCTTAACCAAATCAACCACAAGGATTCCAAACACTTACATCCATTCTGAGTGATAAACCAAGCTACCATCTTCATCACAAATAACAGAAAGCAACATTCTCTAAGATAAACATCCAGGAGCCCAAGCACAGTATTAGACAACCCACACTCAAGATGTTTATCACCTGAATAACTAATGCTATACACACAGCTTCCACAAACCAGATATCTAAATTAGACTTAAAACTTTCTAAATACAAATTCTTCCAGGCCTATAGACAAACCTGCTGTTCTTGATCTAAGAAAATAGAACAGGCAAATTTGCCAAAAGATTCATTTTTTTCTGGTGTTAGCACAATGATAAGTGAAGGAAACACCACAGATTGATGATATGATGTCATTGTTAAGGTACTTAAAAATGAGTGTAGCATAATACTGCAATTTATATGAAATGGAGTATGCTTTTACCCCCCAGGGCCTCTCCTTATATGTCCTGTAGAAATGTCCTATGATGTGCCTTGGGAATATCTTTGAATGTGGGCTCTATTGTAAATAAAGGCTGACAAAGCATATGCTATAGAAGAACTACTAAAGGCAGTATATAAAGGAGTCAGAATGCTACTACCCCTCCCACATCTTGTTCTCAATATATGTCTCATTGTCTGATAAAATTTAAACAGGATAATATTTATATGACTGTCAAATTTAAGTTGGTTGCCCACTGTTATCTCAAGGTCTTTAACACTTCAAGCCTCAGGAATAATTTCCTGATCAATTGTATAGGGATACAAACAGTTACCCAAACTACAATGTAAATCAGTACATTTTTGAGTTAAACAAAACTCTATTACCTTAAGGCCAACTATATAGTTTTCAATATAATTCTATACATACCTTGAGCTGAGATATTCTTACTACTATCCCTACCTTTGTGTTATCAGCATACCTGGTTAATGCTCTTGTTTAAAAGAAGAGATGGTAGTCATAGAAATTTTATCAGAACAGAACTTTGTGGGACTCCAACATTAACTGTTGTTTCTTGTGAGAATTTATTTGCAATCTTAACCCTGCTTATTCTAAGATGCAACAAGGTAGCCACCAAGGATAGAATAAATCTGTTAATCTTTAGATTCTACATAAAACTCAAGAATTCGGCAATGTGGTACAGAATCACAAGCCTTTGTTAAATCAGAATAAATTACATCAACAGGGAGACTATGTTCAAAAGAATCAATCACATTTTTGTGGAACTTTATTAAATTGCTCCTGGAAGATCTTCCAGACATACATCTAGGCTGAGAAATGAGATATGATTGCCTTTTAACAAGGATAATAATGTCCTCCTTTCAAACACGTTTCCTATAACGTACAACTCAGTAATGCAGACTGAATGTTCTAAATCATTCCTTCTAGCCCTAATCACTGATCAAGACAGACAGTTTGTGAGAAGAACCAAACTGTCTCTGCTTTTTTTATCACTACATATTAAAACTTGAAAAAGAGACCACAACTCTGTCCCTTGTAAGTCAGACAGAAATTAGAAGAGTTCAATTAAGGAGTCACACATAAGTTAGAACAGGTCAGTTAAGGTTAATCATCTGTGAAGTGAGGGGCTGGAGCTAGGAACTAAATATTCTATTTAATGGGTAAAATAAAACATTTCAGAGCTTTACTGGAAAGGCTCACCCAGACTGCTACACTTTGCTGTGAGGGAAAGGTTAGTTTGCTTTTTATTTCTTGTATTTTGTATTACTTTATTGCTGTTTTCTATTTTGTATACTGTGATTTGTTTTCTTCACACCGTGTTTTACTTGTATTCTGCTTTTAACTGTATATTAAAACTTGAAAGGATCCACAGCTCTGTCTCTTGTCTCTCAGACAGAAATTAGAACAAGTCAATTAAGGAGTCACACATAAGTTACAACAGGTCAGCTAAGGTTAATCATCTGTGACCTGAGGGGATGGAGCTTGGAAATAAGCCTTCTATTTAATGGGTAAAATAAAACATTTCAGAGCTTTACTGGAAAGGCTCATCCAGACTCTGCCACAGTTTGTTGTGAGGGAAAGGTTAGTTTGCTTTTTATTTCTTGTATGTTGTATTACTTTATTGCCTTTTTCTATGTTGTATACTGTGATTTGTTTTCTTTACATTGTGTTTTACTTGTATTCTGCTTTTAACTGTATATTAAAACTTCAAAAGAGACCACCTTTCTTGTGAGTCAGAAAAAAATTTCCTATCCTCTTACCCTGTTACTGTTGTGTTCTTAAAAACAACTGTCTTTATAGTTGTCTGCCCCTTTTGTTAATTTGACCATATGTCTCATTTCCTCTCTACTTTTACTGGATGGTGTGAGTAAGCACAACATTATCATTTTGTGAAGTCACTTCCCTTCAACTATTTAAATTTATTGGCCATCCTACTGTATTCCATAGTACCAGAATACAAAAGTGGCCACCCTCTTTCAATCTATCTTGCTCTTTAAAAAATAGTGACTCTCCACTAAAACTTAACTTTTTAGACAAGTTACCCACTTTCAAATCTAACATTGCAGTGTTTAGGATAAACCATTTTTTATCTTACCTTTAAGCACCTATTCCAAGACCACCTGTTATTGGAGAGCCCACATTCTGTCTCTCTGTAGTCATCTTGAGATTAGCGCTTCTGTTTTCTCCTGGTGAGAGAAGAAGTACTGTGACATTATTTCCTGGAGACTGCTGATCACCAGAAAGCTTAATAACTGCTTTATAGGTGACAGCTTGGAATCTGTGTTTATATTCTGATCCTGGTGAGAGTAGGAGCAGAGTATATTGATTTCTTGCTGAAGAGTGAATGTCTGTGCTTAACGCACTTGATTGGTCTGATTGCTATTTGAGGCGTCTACTAGAAAAAGGCTACAAGCCTACAGACCCTTGCATCATCTGGGACAAGACTGTGGATCACCAAACAGGGCGTAACCTGCTTCTTTTCTTGGGATTGGTGCTAGCATTTTGCTTCTAGTGAGAGAAGAAGCAAAGAAGTATTGTATCCAAACAGAGTGAAGCTGTGCTGAGACCAGCATTAGTAGTAGCCATTCAGTAGCCATTCATGTGACTCCCCTCTTTTCATCATTATTGACAAGCTAATTCTTTGTTTTCAGTAAGTACTGCTTGATTTCTTTTTAACTTCAGAATATCTGCCTAAATACTTCATCCTTAAATTTTCAGGGTCTATGTATTAGTTTCCATTCAAGTGCTTGGCAGTGCTCTGTACACACTCAGATACCTTGAGTGACATTTTTCCTGTAAAAGCACAATTGAAATTTCTCCAATATCCAGTTGCACACATGACAACTAGTTTGCAGTGACAAGCACTGTTCACATACTGTAGCTGCAAACTGGATACCCTGACAATGACTGATATTCTCACTCCAACAGTCTAATCAATAAAAAAAGGGTCTGTTGCCCTGGATATGAACTTTCCTACTGTCTTCGTTACCGGCTTGGTGGATCTGTTGCCATGGATATGAACTTTCCTGCTGTCTTTGTTACTGGTTTGGTGGATATGGGCATCTTGAGGGAATGTAGAAATTGCCTCATGTTTACTGACAACCAGTTAATTCTCAAACAAACTGATACGGTATGTGAGAGATGTATTTACACAGTGTCACTGGAGGCAAACCTCTCACATAAAAGTACTCCTAATGTGAATAAGGTTGTCAGTAATACACAGACTGCACCCATCACACACAATTCAAAGCAGACATATAGACCCACATATGCTGAGGCACTTACATGTAACCTTCCTAAACCACAGAGACCCCCCTAGACAAAGTACACATAAGAAATACACTCAGCAGCCCCAAATGCACTCTTTTAAAACAACACCCACATCAACACATAGAGCTACATCTCATGGAGCCTCTACCTCTAAGTCCATAAGGCAAGTCACCACACAATCCAGCATTCTAGTCATTGGAAACTCCATTGTGAGACACAGTGATGTCCCTCTCAGTAGGCTGAGAAAGGATAAAGTTACGGTCACTTGCTTGTCAGGGGCTAGGATCCACCACAGTATGCATGCAGTCAGGTTACTGGATCACAATTTCCAATATGACTCAGTCATAGTCCATGTGGGGGTAAATGACCTGAGATGTACCTCCCTAGACTATATGAAGAGAGACAGCATAGAGATTTTGGAATATGTGTCTCAGGCTGGTATGAGCCTAGCATTGAGTAGAATTTTACCTTCCCCAAGGATGATGCCACAATACGAACAAAAGTTGATTGACTTTAATAATTGGCTTAGTTTCTGGTGTCATTCTAAGGGAGTGCAATATTTGTCAGCATGGAAGAAGATAGTCAACAGACCATGCTGCTTTGCTAGGGATGGTCTGCACCTCTCCCCTCTAGGCTTTCAAATATTAGCTAAAACATTGTCTTCCCCCGTAGTGCTTTTTAGGCAATGCCAAACTGAAAGTACTTCCGACATCAAACCCAAGAAAATCTAAAGGTATTACTGCTCAATGCTAGGAGCCTAAACAAAAAACTCCACTCGCTGGAAGCTCTCTTTATCCTAGAGAATGCTGATGTCTGTGCAGTCTCAGAGACATGGTTTAAAGCTGCGGACAGCACACCAACAGTTCAGGGTTATAATGCCTTCCACACATTTAGACCAGATACTTCACAGACAGAGACTAAAGGTGAAGGTGTTTCTATTTACATCAAAAACAAATATACTTCAAGGCTGAAACCAAGTAAAAAAGCAGCAAAAGTCAGACTTCAAGGCTGGTCAAACAGGACAATGCACTTGAGCTGCTCCATGTTCAAATCACCACCATAGGTAAAATCCAATATCACTTCCTTGCAAGCTATAGGTCATCCTCTATGACCCAGGAAACCCATACCATGAATTTAAACTTATTAGAAGCACTAACCATCCAACCCAATACCATATTTATGGGTGACTTTTATTACCCCACAAGTAACTGGGAATCCTATATGACATCAAATGTACATGCACAGAGATTCCTGGATTTTGTAAACACAAACTCCCTGGACCAGATAGTCAATACACCAACCAGGGGTGCAACCACACTGGATCTGGTCCTCACTAATATGGGAGAGTGCTGCAACCCCACTACTGTAATGCCTTCCCTGGTAAGGTCAGACCACAAAATGGTCTCCTTTGAAGTAAAAATAAAACTTGAATCCCCAGCTAAACCAAGAATAATCAGGAACTATTCTAAGGCCAACCTCCTGCTATTAAGTGAGAACCTGGCAAAATTTCAAGCACCTATAAACTCTGAGAACACTTCTGCTTATGCAGAACTATTCACAGAAATCCTGTACAATCATCTTAATAGCTGTATAGAGGCAGCTCTACTCACCATGAAAAAGTACAGAATTAACTCAAAAAACAAGCCACCCTGGTGGAATCATAAAATCAGTCAGATGTATAACAGGAAGAAGAAAATCATGGCAAAAATTAGGAGGTTCATAGGTTCATATGTGTGTACTAGGCTAATGGCCCTGGAACCTTTACAACCCTAGCCCATAGGATTACCTTGGCATCGTGCCACCCAACCTTAGTTCCCAGTGCCTCTGTCGAGTAGAGCCACTGGAGTGATCCCCAGGGTGAATTTTCTATTTCCCATCCACTCTTCAAGATTTCTCTTGAAAAGGGCCAGTGAGGTGCTTTGTTTGACATGTATGGGAAGTCTATTCCATAGCATGGGAAGTCTCTGGGTTATGAACCTGTCGCTCCAGCTTGTTCTGTTGATTGTGGTAAGGAGGTTGAGGTCTCTGGAGTGTGTGGTGCGGAGGGATTGAGATTTCTTTAGGTGTAGCATTTCTAACAGAGCTGGGTCAGACATGGTTTTGTAAGTCAAGCAGAGATCGCCTCTAATTAGGTGATATGAGACAGAGAATAGTTGGAGTTTTTTTGAGCCTGTCCATATAGGACAAGTGTTTAAGACCTAGGATCCTCTTTGTGAGGTACTTTTGTGGCCTCTCCAGTTGTTGCTAGTGAGGTACATGCCAAATGGGGCATTGTACTCGATGATTGGCCTAATGAGTGAAGAGTAGAGGGAGACAATGACCTCTTTCTTCCTGGATGCAAAACCTATAGTAATGAGATGTGCCACATAGAAGGACTTTCTGACCACAGTGGGAATGTGGTGCTAAATAGAGAGGTTGCTGTCAACCTGTGTTCCCAGATCTCTTATAACGCCTTCTGTGTTCAGTGGACTACCATCAATGTGGTAATTCATGGGAACTGGGTTTTTCCCAAAGGGGATGATGACACATTTTTTGGCATTGAGCTTAAGGCCATGGTTCTGACACCAGTCGTTGGTCTCAGTGAGGCCTTTCTGTAGGATGTCAACATCACTTGGGAAGTTAATAATAGCTCCTAACTTGCAATCATCTGCAAACTTTGTCAGCCAGAGTCCCTTCATGTTGGCCTGGACTTCAGAGAAGTAGATAATAAACAGGAGAGGACCCAGGACCAAACCCTGTAGGACTCCACTCATGACTGGTGGCAGTCTGACTTGGAGTCAGTTACTTTCACACTGTCAGTTCTATCTGTGAGCCAGTTTGCAACCCACCTAGTAAAATCGGGGTTGATACCTAGCTTAGTGAGTTTTTCTATGATTCCTGAGTGGGGAATGGTATCAAAGGCCTTGACCAGATCAAGGTAGGTTGTATGAACCACCTTGCCTTCATCCACAGCTCTGGTGACTGACTCAAAAAAGTCGACCAGGTTGAGCAGGCATGATCTACTCTTCAGAAAACCAAACTGTGTGGGATCCAGAGTTTGGATATTCCCTATATCCTTGTTTATTAGGTCCATGATGATGCATTCCATAGCTTTGCATATCAGACTCATCAGGCTAATGAGGTGATAGTTCCCAGGGTCTGTAATCACTCCTCTTTTGTGGAGAGGTATGACTATTGCAGTGCGCCATTTGGTAGGGACAATACCTGAGATGAGGCTTTGATTGAACAGGGCACACAGGTGAGGTGCCAGTTCACTCTGTAGTTCATGTAGAACACGGTCAGATATATTGTCAGGTCCCATAGAAGCTGTATTCTTGGCCTTGGACAGTGCTGTTTTAACTTGTGCAGCAGTAATACTGAGTGCCTGGCAATCTACTGGTATTGTGATTGGTCCTTTGGTGGGGAGAGAGGGGTAAAGTTGGCACTGAATCTGTTAGCCAGTATCTTGGCAATATCTGTTGGATCTGTATAAGACATACCATTGTGCAGTAGCTCACAGCAAATCTGGGTATTGCCGTGGAGATTCTTTACATAATTATAGAAGTCCTTTTGGTTGTCTTTACTATCTGCTGCAATTCTGTTTTCATAACTCCAAAAGGTGCAGCACCCAGCAGGATAAAAGCACTCTCATTAAACTAAACAAACAACTCAGAGGACAAATAAAGTCTACCAAAGCCAAACTTGAGGTAAGTTTGGCCTCCCAGGCCAAGCATAACCACAAAGTATTCTATAGCTATGTTCACAGTCTCAAAGGCAATACACAATTGTGTATAGAGCTCATTGTAAATGGAGCCACATATACTGAGCCAGAAGATATAGCAAACCTCCTGGCTGATAATTTCAGCTCCAACTTTACTCCTCTCTCCCCCTCAACCTTCCCTCAGGAAATATCATGAAATATAACTCCCCTACTGCTCTATAAGACCAAAAACACTGCATCAATGGGTCCAGACAATATCCCAGGATGCCTTCTAAATAGCATGAAACATAACCTATCAAGGCCTCTGGAATTACTATTTAACTGTAGCCTCCAAACATGCTTCATGAATGGAAAAATGCAACAGTCAACCCTCTGCACAAAGGTGGGCCATCTACAGACCCTGGAAACTACATACCCATAAGTCTCACTAGTCTTATATATAAAGTCATGGAAAGAATGATCATGGAGATTATCAGTAGAGATATAGTAAACCTCCAGCCACTGGACCCAACCCAGTTTGGTTTCATAAAGGGCAGATCATGCCTACTCAGCCTGGTGGACTTCTTTGAGAAGGTCACCAAAGCAATGGATGAGGGCAAAATCATTCACACTGCCTACCTTGACCTGGCCAAAGCATTTTACACAATACCCTACTTGGGCATCATTGACAAATCCAAGAGGTTAGGTACAAACCCGTATGTTACCCATAGGATAGCCAACTGACTCAGAGACAGGACCCAGGAAGTTAGAACCGGGGAGTCCACCTCTACAAAGAGGCCAGTCACAAGTGGAGTCCTTCAGGGATCAGTCCTTGGACCGCTTCTTTTTGGCATTTACTTTTTAGAAGTCAAGGCCAATGTCAGTGGTCTCTGGCTGACTAAATTTGCAGATGATTGCAAATTAGAAGCTGTCACTGAATCTCACACTGACACAAATGTTTTCCATGAGGGGCTGACACAGACAAACAACTGGTGTCAGAGTCATGGACTAAAACTAAATGTCAAGAAATGCATCATAGTATCCTTTGGGAAGTCATCTATCCCTGGTAACTATCATATTGACAACACATCCCTTAGAGTTGACCCAGTAGTCAGGGACTTAGGGACACACATAGATAGCAATCTAGCCTTTGATCATCACTTGTCTACAGTGGTGAGGAAATCATTCTGTGTTTCTCAACTTATAAACAAAAGTTAGGCATCTAAGTCCAAGGAAGTCATTGTCCCACTTTATTCGGCACTCATCAGACCTATCACTGAGTACAATCCCCCCTTTAGTATGTAGCTAATCAGGCATATCCAGCAACTGGAACATCCACAGAGGTTCCTCACTAAAAGAATACAAGGGCATATGTAATATGTCCTATGCGATCACCTCAAGGCCCTATCCCTGTATTCTGTCTCCTATAACCTTTTGAGGGGAGGTCTATGGCTGGCATACAGGGGATTATCAGACCCCGCTCTGATGGACCTCCTGCATATCCACAAAACAAACAGTACCAGAATTACCCATTCTAAATACTTAAACATTGCCTGTGATATAAATAGGACCTGCTGGAGAGATAGAGATGTATCCCAGAGACTACCCCATCTATGGAACAGGCTCCCCATCCACATTAAGCTGAATTCCTCCCTAATCCAATTCAAGTGCCACTTGGACAATTGGATGGGAAACCCAAAATTTATCCCTGGTTTGGCACCTATGTCTCTGATGCAAACGGGTAACCTGTAAATGGTTCATCTCCCAAGCCCATGCTTACACTTATCAAGGGTATCAGAACTTGTCAGAGATTCAGGATGTATGACTGGGCTTAAAAAGGCCCTTGTGGTCATTAGCCTAGTAAGCACCTATGAACCTTTGAACAGTTTGCCATTTTTACTTGCACTTGAGAGACACTTGGCCATTTTCTTTGTGATTAACTACAAGTACCATTTTTTCATATAATTTATTTATTGATTGATAGATTGCTTGACATTTGATGACCAGAAGTCCAACTGGGTAAAAGACCATTTTCACTGGAGGCCCAGGGAGAAAAGCTCTAAATCTTTGCAAAACATTTTAAGAACAGTAATTATGCAATCTTCAAAAATAAAACAAAAACATACGTCATTGAAATAATTATAACAAGTTAGACATAATATAAAAACATTGTTTAAGAATCTATACAAGATATATGACAATGATTTAATATTTAGAGAAATTTTAGAGAGTTTGTAGGGCAATTTAAGATAAATTAGCCTAACACAAACAGGAATTGCAATATGAAGTGAGGGAAAAACAGGCTTATAGTATATTTAGAGAAAAAGTCACGGAAGAGAATTAGATAGCTGTAAGGAAGCAAGTGAAAAAGAGAATAAGGAGGTATACGTAATGAAAAAGGTACTTGCTCACATTTAAGGATAGAGTTTATCCTGGTTATGAGCAAGAACAGAGCAAGATTTTAGCTAGAAAGTCTTTTAGGGTGGTTTTGAAAGATGGGAGGAAGGGTATAGATCTAATGGATGCAGGTAAGGAGTTGCAGGCCTTAGCAACCTGGTATGAGTACAGACAGTGCCCTGCAGATTTGCTAGGTCTCTAGATAGCCAGACATTTTACATATGCATACAAACATACATATATACATACATACATACATGCATGCAAATATTTCAAGCATGAGCATAAATGCCATTCTAGCTTGCCAATATATGAAAACACTTGTTCCCATAATGTCCAGGCTATTCTTAAAAATATCTAAACAAGTGCTTGCTTTAATGTAATTTGGTAGTCTGTTCCATGCATTAGCTATTCTGTCAGAGAAACAATTAGTACACTTCTAAATCCTATAGAATCTTCTAAACAGGTTGTCTGATGATTCTCTAGTACCTTTTGATAACCCTGACCACTCCCAGAGGTAGTTGTCCCTAAATGCACTATATACCTGAACAAGATCTCCTCTTAGATATCTGTAAGAGACACTGTACAAGTTCAGATAATATAGTCTTTCATAATAACTTTGATTTTCGCATCCAAAGATACCCTTGGTATATTTCCACTGTACTCTTTCCAGTTTACTCATGCTTGTGCTCTTACAGGGTTTCCATATTATTATTCCATACTCAAGTTTAGGTCTAATGTAACTAACAAACAATGACTTCATTATTTTTCATTTCCTAGACGTTATTAATCTTTTTATACAACCTATAGTTCTATAACTATCATTAAACAACTGGTTGATATTATTAGAAAAACCCATAGCTGAATCTACCCATATACCCAGGTCTTAAACGACTCTACAGTTTCAATCACTATGTGCTGTATTAAATATTCACCTTTCAGTTTATGCCTCCCAAATCTCATATGTTTAGTTTTTGATGTATTTATCAGCATATTATTCTCCTGTGCCGAAATGGTCAAATTAGTCAGGTTATTTTGTAGACATGCCTTATGTGCAGCACTTGTAATCAGTTTACCCAATTTCATGTTGTCTGCGTATAGACTGTAGAATACCTCAGATGAAAAAGTTAGATCTGAAAGATGCAGTTTAAACAGGTAAGGGCCTGGGACAGAGTCCTGCGGGGCACCCTGACTGTCCAGTTGCTGTATGAATACTGAATCACAATGACCAACTGGGAACATTGTTGTGTAGAATGTTTTTTAGTGCTGGGCAGGTAGATGGATGCTGGAAAATTTTATAGGTGGTAAGAAGTTATGTATATATATTTTTTTCTTAACATGTTTTACTGAAGATTTTTTTTGAAAAAAATGATAAGATGTAATAAAATTTGACATGTAATATATAAGTTAGATAATTCTTATAATTAGAAGGAGAAACTAGAATATAACTATTTACAATATATACAATAGACCTGAGATCAACATTAAAAAAATGAATCAAAACAAAATTTGAGAACATACAAATAAAACTATGATATTTAACTGGATGAAGAAAATAAGTCTATATGGGGGGAAAGCCTTCAACCAAGGATTGTTATTTAGTTTGTTGGTATAAATTCGTATCCCCTTTGTTGCAGTTTCTTTGATTGTTGTGTCTTTTAGAAGGAGAAAATCTTCAAACTTTGATTCAGTAGGAGTCTTCTAATTCCTTGTGATGTTTTTTTCTAGCCATAGCAAGTACTGTCCACATAAGATACAAGTAGTCTTTTTTTAATTGGGTGGGTCTAGAATATTAAAGAGAACCACTTCTTTCTTTATTTAAAATGATGGTATCATTCCACAAAGCTTTAAAGAATTCTTGGATTTTTGACGAAAAATGTTGTGTTATATTACAGTCATAAAATATATGTGACCAAGTAGCCTAAATATGCTTTTTTCATCTACAACATTCAATATTAGTTTTCTTTCTTATTTTAGCAATCCTGTCGGGAGTTAAAAAAAACTCTAAACAGAAATGTCCAAGTAAATATACTCCAGTGAAGTGTCCAAGAAAAGTTTTTAATAGAAGACAAAGATTGTTTTTAGTTTGATCAGAAAAAATATATAAAATGCTCTTTACAGAAAAAAAAATCCAAAATGTCTCATTTAAATTAGAATAATCTTTAGCTATTCTAAATGTAGTTTAGAAATTAAATTATCTAATTTTCTAAAATTGTAGACAATTTCAAATAAAATTTGTACCCAAGCTGGCATCATTATACAACCTGAAGTGGATAAAGGAGGGGATCTGGTATAGATTGAAGTCAAAATGAATTGTAGATAAATTACATCTTTTTTGTTGAAATTAAACTCTTGATAAATAGTATCTATTGATTTGATTGTGTTTCCTTGAATACATTGAGAACCATAACAAAAAGTCAATTTTCCAAGGAATTAAGTGTTTGCGTTGGTATATTTTTTTTTATTAAAGTAAAGGTGATAAAGGATTCAAACCAAAATTTATTTTCCGAATTTGAGAATATTATTTTCTTAAATATGTTGATATTGGGTTTATATAATTAGAAATAGATGGAGAATGAGTATGACTTTACTATACTTACAAATATGAAACTAAAAGGGAGTGTATAAATTGGAGTTTATTAAATCTAAATAGTTTAATTTTTTGTATTGAACAGATGAGAATGTAAAATTTTCCAGTTAGATGTATAATTATTATCTAAAAAACTGAAGATCATCTTTATAACTGCTGCTTTAGAATAAGTTTATATATTTGGAAAATGTATTCCTCCACTACACCAAGGTCTAAAATGATGACTAATACTCAATGTACATTCATTAGGGTACCAAAGGTAATTTAATATTAATGTATTTATTGTTTTTATTTGTTTCTTATTATGTGGTAAAATAAGGATTGAGTTATATATAATAATTTTGGAAATAATGTCATTTTAATCATTTGTAATCTGTCTTCAAAGGATACATACATTTTATTCCAGAACTTATTAGATTATTTAAAGAGATTATTATTTTTTCATAATTATAATTTAAAGTCTTCTCTGTATTATTACAAATATGGATTCCTAGCTATAATAAATTAGTAGACATATTACATATTAAGCAATTAACTATATTTGTTGAATTATTTTATTTATAATACAATATTTTCATTTAGAATTATTAAAATGTGAGTTTGACATGTTTTGAAAGTTACTTATTATTTTGTTCAAGTTCTGTTAGTGTTTCAGGAGAATTGTTTACAGTTAAAAGAATATCATCAGCACATAACAAACTTTGGGAGTTATATTCCTGATTAAAATCTATATCTTGAATTTTTGTGTTTGACTTAATAAGAATTACAAGTAACTCAATAGCTATATTAAATAACAAAGGGGAAAGAGGGTAACCTTATTTAGTACCTTTTGTTAAATGTATAAAATTTGAGGTATATGTACCAATTTTTACATATTTATACATATCTACTAACATTTTAATGAATTGAGGGGGATTAAACAAATATAATACTTCAAATAAGTAGTTCCTGTTGATTGCATCAAATGCTTTTTCAATATCTAAATTTATAAATAACAGTTCAGTTTTTCGGTATTCATCACATTAATCAAAATAATTAATCTGTTAAAATTGTCAGAAGTTTGTCTTTTATTGATGAATCTGTAAAGCGTATAAAATACTAACCAGGATAAAGTATCCTCTAAAAAAACAGATAAGTCCAAAAAATATGTATAAAGAGGATACATCACGACAATCAAAGCTAACCAAATCACCAGCAAATATATTCCAACTGCAGAAATGTTCCAAAACGAAGTTTACTGAGGCAAAAAGAAGAGAGACAGTAAGCGCTTTCATGTCACCAGGACGCTTCATCAGACTTAATTAAGTCCCTGCATCAAACATCTTATATAATAATAAAAGAACTCCTATTGGGTAGTGACTACAAAAGTTCATACAATAAAAAGCTTAATAATTGGTTCACATGAAGGGAAGGAGGGAAAATTTCAACACTTCATACTCAATAACATTTTAAAATACATAATATTATAATATAAAATATTATATATATATATATATATATATATATATATATATATATATATATACAGAAATATCTATAAAAGTAATAATAATCTAAATAAATTATCTGATAATATATATAAATCCATCAACGTTTAAAAGGTTTGTCTATTAAAAATGGTCTCAAAGAAACTTTGTCATTAAGGCCATGGCCCCTATCTGCTGCTAACTTAATTATCCACTTTACTTCTTTCTTTTCTGTGCTATTACACGTGCATCCTAGCCTCTCTGTCCTATAAATATGTTCTAATACAATAAATTGAAAAACATGTGTACTATCTCTTTAAAGAACATGATTAGCCAAAGCATTGAGTTCATTTTCCTTGTTAATAGCATATACATACATGTTCTCTAATACGTTCTCTCAAGGTTCTAGTGGTCATACCTACATAAAAACTTTGGCATTTTGTACATTGACCTAGGTAAACCACATTTCTACTCTTGCAATCTGCATATTTATTGAACTCATATTTCTTCCCTGTGTCTGGATGTACAAATTCATTAGAGTTTTTAATATAGCTACATTGATTGCATGTGCGACAAGCATGTGTGCCTTTCCTTTGGGAGTGTATACCATCTTGTCTCATATTATCATAACATAACAGTCTCTTTAAAGACTTAGTATTCTTGTAACTAAAAGATGGTTTGTCTCCTACTATTTGCTTAATATTGTCATCAAGCTGTAGAATGTTCCAATGTTTTTAATAGTATTAACTATAGAGGTGTTATTATTAGTATAAGGTATAGCTATCCTTTTTTTATTACTACCAATGGCTTTACTGTATGTATTTTCCGGTAAAGACCTAGTCATATGTAAGTATGGCCTATCCTTTCCTTCTCGGTTTATCTTCTGTAGGTTGATGAGTTCTCTTTTATGATAACCTCTGTCTATAAATTCAGCTTCTATGTTCTCAATAGCTTCAACGAACACCGAATCTTCACTAGTAATTCTAGAAAAATGCGCTGCTTGATTTTTGACAGTATTTCTATATATGTGAGGAGGATGCATGCTATCTCTATGGAGTATAGCATTCCTTCTACAAGGTTTGCGAAAAACCTCTGTTGTAAGTGTCCCATTTGCTTTCTTAAGTAGAACATCTAAGAACTCAATTTTTATTTGTGAGGTAGTACTGGTCAGCTGTAAAAACGTAGTGGTACCATTTACATATGTAATAAATTCGTTAAGAGTAGTTAAATCCCCTCTCCAAACCAAAATGACATCGTCCACAAACCTTCTATAACATCTAATATGCTGAGAATAGATATAGAGTGTTCTAAAATATAAGTGGACTCCCAATATGCTAAAACCAAGTTAGCATAGGAGTTGGCACATGATGAGCCCATTGCTACTCCCTTGACTTGAAGGTAGTAGCTACTTTGTCATGTGAAAACATTATTCGACAGCACCAAATCTAACAACATGGTGATCATAATGACTTTGTTGTTAGACATATCATTGTGTAATAAGAATAACCTCAAATAATCTATCCCTATATCATTCGGTATACTTGTGAATAAAGCTGTCACATCTAGTGGACTAAATAATCAGATTCATTCACTTCATTGTTCATATTATAATTGGCTAAAGTTTCCAGAAAATGTTGAGTATCACAAAGAATATGTGTAGTTTTATTCACTATTGGCCTAAGCTGTTTCTCTATGAAGATTGAGATACTCTCCGTCAGCCAACCTCTGCCTGATACAATGGGTCTAAATGGTGGACAACTCATGTCCTTATGTATTTTTGGAAGACCTCTAAATAATGGAATGAGAGGTTTCTCAACTAAAAAATAATAATATAAACTCTCATCTATTATACCACACATAAGCATGTCATATAAATCAGCATGCATAGCTTTAATAAGTTTTTCTAAATCTATAGAATCAAGTGGAATATAAGTGCTATTGTCCCTAAGTAGCTCTGTAATCTTCATATCATAATAAGTTTTATCTAGAACCACAGTTGCTCCTCCTTTATCAGCAGGTCTGATAACTATATCTGTATTCTTTTTTAAATTATCTAGTGCTATTTTTTCTTCTCTTGTTAAATTAAAAAAATTCAGGTTTAGTGTTAATATTCTCAAATTGTAGCAAAAAATCATTCATGCAAGCTTTTTCAAAACTTTCTAATAATGGATGTGAAGATGGTATATACACAGAAGGTTTCTTAAACTGAACACTATTATCAGCAGTATTGTCATTCTTAAACTGCAATGCTAAAGCAACATTTCTAATAAACTGTTTCATGTCAACAATAAGTTCACTTACATCCACATTTTGTGAAGGAATGAAAGAAAGACCTCTATTTAATACTGAAAACTCATATTCTGTCAGTCTATAGTCTGAAATGTTCACTACTAAGTTCGTTGTACAGGTCTCAACGACTTGCTTTGAAACTCTAACTGACCTTCCGAAGTTTTCCTTTTCCTTCCCTGATACTGAGGGCTCCAAGCAGGTTTGTTCACCTCCCGAAAAGGTAGAGGAAAATGGAGAGAGCACTAGATAATTTAAAAAAGAATACAGATATAGTTATCAGACCTGATGATAAAGGAGGAGCAACTGTGGTTCTAGATAAAACTTATTATGATATGAAGATTACAGAGCTACTTAGGGACAATAGCACTTATATTCCACTTGATTCTATAGGTTTAGAAAAACTTATTAAAGCTATGCATGCTGATTTATATGACATGTTTATGTGTGGTATAATAGATGAGAGTTTATATTATTATTTTTTAGTTGAGAAACCTCTCATTCCATTATTTAGAGGTCTTCCAAAAATACATAAGGACATGAGTTGTCCACCATTTAGACCCATTGTATCAGGCAGAGGTTGGCTGATGGAGAGTATCTCAATATTCATAGAGAAACAGCTTAGGCCAATAGTGAATAAAACTACACATATTCTTCGTGATACTCAACATTTTCTGAAAACCTTAGCCAATTATAATATGAACAATGAAGTGAATGAATCTGATTATTTAGTCACACTGGATGTGACAGCTTTACTCACAAGTATACCGAATGATATAGGGATAGATTATTTGAGGTTATTCTTATTACACAATGATATGTCTAACAACAAAGTCATTATGATCACCATGTTGTTAGATTTGGTGCTGTCGAATAATGTTTTCACATCACAAAGTAGCTACTACCTTCAAGTCAAGGGAGTAGCAATGGGCACATCATGTGCCAACTCCTATGCTAACTTGGTTTTAGCATATTGGGAGTCCACTTATATTTTAGAACACTCTATCTATTCTCAGCATATTAGATGTTATAGAAGGTTTGTGGACGATGTCTTTTTGGTTTGGAGAGGGGATTTAACTACTCTTAACGAATTTATTACATATGTAAATGGCACCACTACGTTTTTACAGCTGACCAGTACTACCTCACAAATAAAAATTGAGTTCTTAGATGTTCTACTTAAGAAAGCAAATGGGACACTTACAACAGAGGTTTTTCGCAAACCTTGTAGAAGGAATGCTATACTCCATAGAGATAGCATGCATCCTCCTCACATATATAGAAATATTGTCAAAAATCAAGCAGCGCATTTTTCTAGAATTACTAGTGAAGATTCGGTGTTCGTTGAAGCTATTGAGAACATAGAAGCTGAATTTATAGACAGAGGTTATCATAAAACAGAACTCATTAATCTACAGAAGATAGACCGAGAAGGAAAGGATAGGCCATACTTACATATGACTAGGTCTTTACCGGAAAATACATACAGTAAAGCCATTGGTAGTAATAAAAATAGGATAGCTATACCTTATACTAATAATAACACCTCTATAGTTAATACTATTAAAAAACATTGGAACATTCTACAGCTTGATGACAATATTAAGCAAATAGTAGGAGACAAACCATCTTTTAGTTACAAGAATACTAAGTCTTTAAAGAGACTGTTATGTTATGATAATATGAAACAAGATGGTATACACTCCCAAAGGAAAGGCACACATGCTTGTCGTACATGCAATCAATGTAGCTATATTAAAAACTCTAATGAATTTGTACATCCAGACACAGGGAAGAAATATGAGTTCAATAAATATGCGGATTGCAGGAGTAGGAATGTGGTTTACCTAGGTCAATGTACAAAATGCCAAAGTTTTTATGTAGGTATGACCACTAGAACCTTGAGAGAACATATTAGAGAACATGTATATGCTATTAACAAGGAAAATTAACTCAATGCTTTGGCTAATCATGTTCTTCAAAGAGATAGTACACATGTTTTTCAATTTATAGTATTAGAACATATTTATAGGACAGAGAGTCTAGGATGCATGCGTAATAGCATAGAAAAGAAAGAAGTAAAGTGGATAATTAAGTTAGCAGCAGATAGGGGCCATGGCCTTAATGACAAAGTTTCTTTGAGACCATTTTTAATAGACAAACCTTTTAAACGTTGATGGATTTATATATATTAACAGATAATTTATATAGATTATTATTACTTTTATAGATATTTCTGTATATATATATATATATATATATATATATATATATATATATATATATATATATATATATATATATATATATATATATATATATATATATATATATATATATATAAAATTTTATATTATAATATTATGTATTTTAAAATGTTATTGGGTATGAAGTGTTGAAATTTTCCCTCCTTCCCTTCATGTGAACCAATTATTAAGCTTTTTATTGTATGAACTTTTATAGTCGCTACCCAATAGGAGTTCTTCTATTATTATGTAAGATGTTTGATGCAGGGACTTAATTAAGTCTGATGAAGCGTCCTGGTGACATGAAAGCGCTTACTGTCTCTCTTCTTTTTGCCTCAATAAACTTCGTTTTGGAACATTTCTGCAGTTGGAATATATTTGCTGGTGATTTGGTTGGCTTTGATTGTCATGATGTATCCTCTTTATACATATTTTTTGGACTTTTATTGATGAATTCTGATTGGTCAGTAATAATTAGTTCTGGTAAAATCACTTTCATTCTATCTGTTAATAAGGACATGAAGATTTTATAATCTACATTAAGTAGTGAAATTAGTCTACTAGCAAAACATTCCTGAGGGTCTTTCTCTTCTTTTACAATTATAGTAATTAAGGAATATTTCCATGTGGCTGGTATTTGAAATAAGTTTTAAAGCCAAAGATCTTGAATAAGATGTTAACTTAAGTTTTTCTAATGTCATTTCAGTTTTATGAGATAATTCATTATATTTATTATTTAGTTTTATTATTTCAGTCTTGTTAGCTCCCCTTTAATTTAATTTTTTTTAATATTTTTTTTTATTTAAATTGGATGTCTAGCATTTCTTTATTCCATTATTTTACTTTATGCTTGTGCCAAGAGATTGTTCTACCATAAATATGGGCTTTAAATGAGTCCCAAAACATTATTAAATTAGAATCAGGGGTATAATTTAATATTAGGATACTATCTATTTCCTCTAATAGCCATGTTTTATATTCTTTCATTTTATTAATATATGCTGGAATTTTATTTATGCAAGGCAAACTGCTAAGACTAATTTCTTTTCTTAATGTTAGTGCATTATGATCTGAAAAGGGACATGGAATTATATTAAAATTTATTATTTTTGATGTAATATTATGAGAAGTTAATATTTTATCAATTCATGTTCGAGTTCCATAATTTAAAGAATAATGGGGGTATTCTAGAGAACTTTTATCTTTAAAATAAAATGTATATTTTTAAATTAAAAGTTTCTTTCCTTTAAATAAATGATTTAGCTATAGGAGGTAATTTAAATTTTCTATTTGAATTAGTTTCAAAAATGTCTAACAGATAATTAAAATCACCACCTAAAATTAAATTTCCCTTATAGTCACTTATTATATAATTAATATGTTTTTGACTAAATTGATTCCTATTCCTGGGTACCAATATAGATTAACCAATGTCTATATCCTATCACAATATTTTATGATAATCATAGTGACTAAACTCTCATTTCTTCATATTTAGATATAATTTGAGGTAATTGAATCCTTTTTTCCATATAATTGTTATTCATCTTTTTAGAATTATAGGAGTTTGCTAAGATCATGTACATGTTAACGTTCCAAAATTGTTTCTGAGGAAAAATTTATTTCTTGAAGGAATACATTTGATTTATTAAGTTCTAAATTTGTTTTGAAGATTTGCTCACTTTTGGGGGTTATTTAAATCATTAACATTTAATGATAGTACGTTTAGATCCATATTTTAGAAAAATAAGTTTAAGCAAAGTTGTGTATATGTTAGTTAATGAGACAGTTTTAAGGAATTAAGGCTTTTCATTGCTATACAGTGGTGGGTTCTGAAAGGGCTATGTGCTGCAAATTTAGCAACTTTGTTATAGCATTGTTCAAGTTTTAATTTTTTTGTAAAGCCTGGAGGTTAATGAGAGTGCTATAAAGAAGAGTGGGAAGGAGATAAGTAGTGGAAAGTGTACTTTTAGCTGTGTCAGTGAGAAAGGTTTTGTCTCTGTAAAGTATCCCTAGTTTTTATGAGTTTTTCTTATGCAATTTTGTATATGCAGGTCAAATGTAAGATTATCATTCACTATCACCCCTAATAGTTTGCTTTGAGAAGTGATTTCAGTGGTTGTATTATCAAGAGAGAGGACTTTACATTTTGTTTTTTCATGAGAGAGAGATTTGGTGGGAAAGTAGTAGATTAGTCTTTTATGGGTTGAGCATGAGTTGTGAGTTACAAAGTCATGTTTCAGTGGCTATTAAAACTTCCAGAGTAATTTTTTGGAGGTATACCATGTTGTCAGATGTGCAAATGAGAGTGGAATCATCTGCATATTGTATTAGGGTAGCCTGTTATGAGGAGGTATAGAGGATGTTGGTGAAAATGTTAAAGAGGAGGGGACCAAAGGTCGAGCTTTGTGGTACACTGGTGGTGACTGGGAGATAAGGAGAGAGCATGGGAGTGCCATTTTACTGTCTGATATCTAGTGGATAGTTATCTTTTGAAACACAGAAGGGTGGGCTGAGAAAGACCTAGTGAGAACATTTGAAGTAGAAGGTTGTTGTGACAAACTGTGCCGAAGGCTTTAAACAAGTTTAGAAATAAGGAAGAGACTAGTTTGCCATTATCTCTAGTTTATTTACGGTATCTATGTAGATTAGAATGGCATCGCTAGTACTATGGAAAGGATGGTAGTCATGTTGTGTAGGGTATAGGAGTTCTTCCTGCAGGAGATAGTATATAGTTTTTGAATATTTTGCAGAAAGGAGATAAGATTGCTATAGGTCTAAAGTTATTAATGTCTGTTGAATTTCCTTCCTTGTGCAGAGGGATAATGTGCGACTTTCTCCAGGCATAGGGAATGTGGGATGCCTGGACTGACCTATTTATATGGATTAATACAGGATAAGTGATGCTACTGTCTGCTATTTTTAGGTACTCACTTGGAAAGTTATCAGCAGAAAAAGAACATGGTCTGAGTTTGTTTAAGAGTAGATTTATATAGGATGTGGGCACAGGTTTGAAGGTGAAAGTGGATGTGCTGATATGTGGCTGCTGGGTGGTGGGATTATATTTTGAGGAATCCTTGGTTAGAGATACTATACTATCTATAAAATAACAGTTGAACTGTATTGCAATTAGGAGTGGTGAGTTATCTGGAGAGGGGTTTGGGTTAAATTTTTAGTCAGGATGTAATATTTCTTTAATGGATGTCCAAAATTTTTTAGGGTTATGTTTAGTATCATTCTGAAAGTTATTATAGTATAGTTTTTTGTCTTTGTTTATTCGCTTTCTGTGAAGCATTCTGAAGTTTTCAAGATATTGCGGTGTTTTATATTTTTGCCATTCTTTCCATGATTTTTCTCTATCCTGCATCAGCATTCTACTCTTTTTGGATAGCCAAATTGCATTATTTGTTTTCAATCTCTCCCTTCTAGGAGGTGCAAGGCTGTTAAGGATATTATAAAAGTTATAATGAATCCAGTCACTTCATTATCTAAGGGGAGGATTTTCAATAAGTTCCAGTTCATGGATCATAGAGTAGTAGTGAACATTTCTGACTTAAACTTGGAAAGGTTATGTGGTTCTTTATAAATATGCTGTTACCTTGATGTGTGAGATGTCTAGTCATATAAATTAGGAGATGATCACTGAGAGAGTCTGACATTGTACCTGTGATGGAGTATAGTATCTGCTAGGCTCTGATACTAGGATTAACTCAAACAAGGAATTAATTGCCTAACTATAATGTGGGGGCTATTAATTAATTGTATGAAACCATGTAAGTTCATACTAGATATAGGAGAGTTAGAGTTTATGTCCAACCAACTGACATTAACATCACCAAATATTTTTTTTTCTTGTGAAAATGTTATGAATATCCAATGTAGGATATCTTCCAGTATAGATGTATTGTCACCAGGAGTGATATAAAGGACAGTAATACATAATTGTTTATAACTGTTTATTTTGATGAAAGCAATAAGAAGTTGTGCAGAACTGAAGTTTGGTGTTGATTTGCTGTAAGAGGAAATGTGGTAGGTACTGAAAAATATTAAAGCAATGCCACCAGCCTTCCTCTTTATATGGTTATTGTGGATACTATTATAGCCAGGAGGTATAACTTTGGAGTCATTTATGGTTAGTTTAAGTCAAGTTTCAGTTACAATGAGAACATCAGGCTTATGTTGGGTAATCCAGGCATGTAGTTCAGCAGTTTTATTTCTTATGTTTCTAATATTTATTGCAATTATTTTTGTGCTCATTGTTGTTGGTCGGGCTAGGATTATGGTGTATATCTCCTCTTAGAAGGATTTTAGTATACTAGGGAATTATGCCTACTTGTTTTTTTTTTTTGAGAGGATTATTGCACTTAATTTTGTTTTGGTTTGAGTTGACTTGCAGTTAATCAAGCCTATATTTGTAATAAAGGTGAGGACAACATTAAATAAGTTTGTTACAATGTGTGGAGAGTGTAAAGTGAAAGTATGGATAGGATGTTGGGAATGAGTTGGAGAGATATTGTGACATATTATTGAGTCATGGCAGGATGAAAAATGGCACAGTAGGAGGAGAAGAATAGAGGATAAGGTGAACAGTAGCATAATTAAGTACATGTATCTGTATTTTACAGATGTGAGGTAGTGGGTAAGCAGCAATAAAGCAGGAAATTAGAAGTTGTAAGACAGTAGGAGATTCAGTGATGGTGGATTCTGAGACCTGGAAGATGATGGGTAAGGAAAGAAGTATTTTCTAAAAATAGGAGAAGTAGGTTGTCCTACACAAAATGTAGTGACCGCAGGATATTAAGCAATGACAAAATTCTCAATAAGCTTGCAGATGTAGGGCTTTGTGGCAGGGCTCCTGCAATATCGAGGTCAGATGCAGTGACCACTGGCTATTAGACAATGACAATTTTCCTCTGGAATTTAAGGAACAAGAGGTATTAAATGCTAGATTGTAAAGATGTATTTAAAATAACACAAAATGAAGGTTTATTTGGGAAAAGAAAATGATACAGTGCGGACTAGATGGGTACTATTTGGGAGGGTTATGATTATAAATGGATAAAGAGCAAAGCAGTATGGAAGAGAGATAGATAGTTGGGAATGGGGATTAAAATTAAACAGAAATAGGGAAGTGGGAAACAAGAAACAGAAATATATGTACAGAAGTAGTAAGGTCAGTAAGGGATGGTTATTGAGTAAGAGTCACAAGTGGAATGTGTGAGTAACAGGTATAATATTAGAGTAAGAGGGGGTGGGTGCAAATTTCAGGAAGAGTAAGGGTGGAAAGGGAAGCCAAGCATAGTGAGGCTGAGTGTAGCTAGCTTTCTAACCTCTGGATAATTTATAAGTGACAGCAATCAGTTTATAGCCAGAACAAAGCAATTAACAAAGAGATCTGAGTAAAACAGGTTTTGTCACTTCCTGAGACTAAATAATAGGCATATGCAGTATAGGCTACTGGTCAAACAAAAGGGGAGAGTGGCCAGCTTAGTAATATGTCCTTAGAGTACATAGACTATTTCACAGAAAATTTCAGACACAGAGCAAACATGTATTTAACTAATTAAAGTTGGTAAACCACAAAGATGAATAAACAAGTATAAAGTCAAAGTAACAGGCGGGCCAAATGCGCAGGAGTCTCAAGGAAGAATAATAATCCACACTAATGTCTACTAGACATTAGTGTGGATTATTATTCTTCCTTGAGACTCCTGCGCATTTGGCCCGCCTGTTACTTTGACTTTAACTAATTAAAGTTAATATGCAGCAAGGTTCTTAAATATGCTTACATTAAACAATGGCAAAATTCTCAGTAAGCTTGTAGGTGGAGGATCTTGTGGCAGACCTTCTGCAATATCAAGGTCAGATATAGTGACCACTGGCTATTAAACAATGACAAAATTCTGAGTAAGTTTGCAGGTGTAGGGCCTTGTGACAGAGTTCCTACAATATCAAGGTCAGATGTAGTGACTACTGGCTATTAAACAATGACAAAAATTCTCAGTAAGCTTGAAGATGGAGGATCTTGTGGCAGAATGTCTGCAATATCAAGGTCAGCTATAGTGACTGCAGGCTATTAAACAATGACAAAATTCTGAATAAGCTTACAGGTGTAGGGCCTTGTGGAAGAGCTCCTACAATATCGAGGTCAGATGTAGTGACTACTGGCTATTAAACAATAATAAAATTCTAAGTAAGCTTGTAGATGGAGGATCTTGTGGCAGAGCTTCTGCAATATCGAGGTCAGATGTAGTGACTGCAGGCTATTAAACAATGCCAAAATTCTCAGTAAGCTTGTAGGTGTAGGGCCTTGTGGCAGAGCTCCTGCAATATCTGTGTCAGATGTAGCAGCTGCAGGCAATGCTCAGTGAAGGAAGATAGTGACTCATCAAAGTGACTAGATGATAATCAGATGCAACCCTATTACTGCTGCAGTTAGGAAATGAAGTAGTGTAAGCTTTTATAAATTTTAGGGATATAACCACTACTCAAGGTGGGCTAGATTAATGACAATAATAGACAATATAGACTGCCTTTTTCCACTCTTCTCCCTTCCTCAGACGTGCTGTTGCTGCTTATGCACGACATCATGGGATTGTCTTCTTCTGCCTCACTCCAGCTCCCAGTTTGCTCCATAATAACATTTTCATAGCATTCAACTACTTCTTCCATCGAGGTCTGTAACCAATTATTCCCCCTCCATACCACCCTGAATGAAAAGCAGTAACACCATTTCACTATGGCTTCTTCACTCCTTGTATTACTGATCACAGAGTAGATAGGTACTCATTATGAATCTCTGGAGGAAGATCTTCTGTCAGTCAAACCTTTTGACCTTTCAGCTCTAGATCCTTAACAACCACTGCCTGACATACCAGTCATTTTTTTCGTATGAGTACCATTTGACAAGAACATGCTGCATATTTCCATTTATTCTGTCCAACCTGCCCACTTTATGGGTCAGTTTCTTCTCCTCCAAGTCCACAGTATGAAGATTCTCTGCTCTGCACCCCACTCCATTAATTAGCCACTACCGCCGTCTCAACTGCTCTTTGGAAATACTGCACCTCCTTCTCATACCTGCTTAATGTGGTATCCATTTCTTTGCATTTCTTTTCCATAGCATACACCAACTCTTTCACTCTATCTTTCTGCTCAGACTGTTCTCAGTTCACCTTTCATGTCTGAGATTTCTCAAACCAGGCCATGTATCTTAGAAAGGACAGTATTGATTTTTCCCCTACATTTCACTCCATTCAGCTTAGAAACTAACAGCACTCATTAATCACAGTCTCTAGATTTCTGTAAGACATTCTCATGACACTGCTAGCTGCTATAGCATACTTGAAGAATACTTTGGAAACATCCATGCTTCAGAGCTCCGTATCAAAGCAGCTATCTTGAAAAAACACCACATGAATAAGACTCTTTCTTTTTGTTTTAAAATGTAACTGCTGAGCATAATACTTCTCTATACATGTTCAATAGTCAAAATGACTATCAGAACAGATAGTGGATAAGGCAGAAAGTTGTAGGTATGCTTCAACCATCACTTCAGAGGTTTGAGTCCCACAACATCCACCTACATCGCATAAAATTATGAACATGTCAATTAACCAGGCTAAAGACCCCCAGTCACACTAAAAATCTGTCCTGTAGGTATTTCACAGTTAGAAAAATAGAAAAGTAAAACGTTGGTATTTGGCATTGTGCATGTATAATGAATCCTAAGTAATACAGTAATTTAATAAGCAAACTTTTAAAGGTGAGTGGACAAGAATTAAAGATGTCATCCAACCAAAATGGGTTTTATTAAACAGGGTGGCTTTGCTTAAAAAATACTTTAAAAAGTTACTGCAGGCCAGTATTAAATGTGCTTCCATTAAAGGAGGTGGCTGGCTCTTGCTTTTTATCACAAATGATCTGTGGCCATGACATCTTTGACCTTTTGACCCTTACATAACACTTCATAAACCTGACATTCCCAGTACTCTGAATGAATGAACTGCTATTGCCTTCTTTAATGTATATTGCTGAAAGGTATTTTAAATATCCTGCTGCTAGCTTTTAACTGCCCAAGCAGCCCAGCAGCATGAATAGCTTGAGAGTAGACTTTACAAATGTTCCAAGTGCTGAAGTGTGAGAATGCTCGGAAGGATCTTCCAGAGATTTTTAATACATGGTACATAAAAGGCTGAGCACTTTTCTTCAAGCGTTTCTGATTACTGGTTAATACTTACCCATTTTTCAATACTTTTTTAGACCAATTTGTTTGGCCTTTATACTGATGTCATTGCTGGATGGCTAAGTCAAATGTCTTTGGAGACTGGTAACTGCTGACATCATTACATACTGTTACTTTCTTTTGTAATATTAATTAACATTGCTGGTTCTGTTGTTTTAGAGTAGAGCTTTACTTTAGGAAATGCATTTTGATTGCAGTATTTCGATTACTTATAAAGATTAAGCAAGGGTAAAGCAGTATGCAGTGATTTTGCTTTGTGACCTATTTATTGCTATGATAAAAGAAACTTCATTCCAATTTTCTATCTCATGTATGAAACACTGACATATATACCTGACTGTAATTCAAGGAAAAGGAGAAAGAAGCATTTCCAGTATGCATTTCTGAGTTGGACATTAATGGTCAATCTTTAGGCACAACTTAGAGGAAAGTAGGAATAATACTAACTCATACCAAGGAGTCTGCATGGAGTGCTGAGCATCTTACATTGCTGATTCCGAAACATGCACTTTGTGCAAAAAGAAGCTCTACAGCTGCTCTGTACAGCTACAAGTGCGTGCAGATTTGGTAATGCACTGTGCACTCGCATTTCAGACAGCTACAGGTACCTGCGGATTTGATAATACACTGTGCACTCTCATTTCAGACAGCTACAGGTACCTAGAGATTTTTTAATGCACCATTCACTTGCATTTCATACAGCTACAGGTATGTGCAGATTTTGTAATGCACCATGCACTTGCATTTCAGGCAGCTAGAGGTACCTGCAGATTTTTTAATGCACCATGCACTTGCATTTCAGACAGCTACAGGTACCTAAGGATTTTTTAATTCCCCATGCACTTGCATTTCATATAGCTACAGGTATGTGCAGATTTTGTAATCCACCATGCACTTGGATTTCAGATAGTTACAGGAACCTACAGATTTTTTAATGCACCATGCACTTGCATTTCAGACAGCTATAGGTACATGCAGATTTTTTAATGCACTACACACTTGCATTTCAGAAGTGGTATTTGTCATGTTGTGCCTCAAGTTGCACACCCTACAGACTCCACTTATCATCACCACAGCATTATTTTGCTGGACAGAACATGCAGGCTGGAGACAGAGGGATAGTCTAAGCTGTACTGGGCCTCACTGTGCTTCCTAATTATTTATTTATGATTGCTTCTGTTGGAGTTCACTAATCAGAGCTCTCAACTGCCCCTATTTTGGAGGAATATTCCTATTTTCAGGCCTGATTTGCCCCTGCACAGGATGTCCCTGTTTTTGAAGGTATGTCCATGTTTTCAGGCTTGATTTACCTCTACACACAATTTTCTGAATCCTCATCATTGCATGTGATTTTTGAAGCTGTCTAGTACGTAGAAAAAACATTACATGACCATCATACTATTGGTAACAACAATGTAAAGAAAGGAGGCACACATCTTACAACTCTCTTTTTCTGAAGCAAAAATAAATGACTTGTGCAGTAATACTTTGCAATACTGTTCATTAAAGTTTACAAATTTTACACTGCCTCTTTGATAATGAGCAAATATTTTTCCATCATTTTTGTCACTCTCTGTTTTTAATTGTGTTTCTGAATAGTATCCCAAACTTCAGCTGGAAGCGGGAAGAGTTATATACTACTTGGTATGCAAGTGTTATGTTAATTAGATGCCCAGCTTTTTAGCTGGTTGTGCCTACTCTTCAAGGCCTTCATTCTTATTTTTAATGTCTGCAAGTGGACAAGTATGGTCCACTTTCTGAACTACACTTTTTAATTCAGTGATTATCAGCATCATAATGGACGACTTGACTGAGCTTCAATGTGTACTTCTATGTAGCCAGCCCCATTGCAGCATACAGAATATCAGTCTACAAAGATCAAAACTCAAAACATCTAAAAGAAACAAAAAATAAAACATATTTTCTGCAAGGGAAGTAAGCCTCTCTGCACACCCCCTGCTACTTATATATGCCAGCTGTGAGATGGAGTAACAGCAGGGAAATGGAGAAATCCCAGTCCTTCCTGCATCCCAATCAAATAATGATGGGATACTGTGATCACCTGATTATATGAATCCTTCTATTGGCATAAAAAACATGTTTGATATTCTGAACATTTGCCTAGAGCCTACCTAAATATAGTTGATTGCAATGACAGTCGATTTGGTACCATGCATTTCTGCAAAATTTAGAACCAGTCTGAATTATTTAACTGAAATGTGCAAATATTTTGCATTATGTTTTGCACTGTGAGCTACAGGTGTAAATTGTTATTGCATTCTTCAGAACCTCTGGGTCCTGTGTCCATTAGGGTAACTCTTTCTTAGCATTAATGGCTCTGAAGTTTCTTTCATAAGTGCAGGTTTAGTGTATTAGAATTGCAGTTAAATATACTAGAGTAAGTGATAGGCATTAATTTTTATTAAAGTTATAATCTTTCACGGAAGTTATCCTGATATTTGAGAGTATGCAATGAATGTGGTTTATTTTCATACAGGCACTTTATAGCTAGGAAGGGAGAGTCGGTAATTAATGTTTTATTTTTATAGCTTTCATTATTATTGACATTTGCCTAAAGAAATAAAGCAGAAGGAAGCATGGTTCTTTATTAATGTTATAATGGTAGACTGCTTTTACAACCATGAGTTTATGGTTGCTTTTATCAAGTCAGCAGTCTTAGGCTGATATAATTCTGACAGTCAACAAACTGAGCTGTGATCTCTGCTCCCTGGCAAATATATTAAATTATAGTGATTATATTACTTCTAATTTAGTGCTTCATATATCTGCTGAAATTAGCAAAGGCTCACGTGAAATTATATATCCCCTAAAGTTTTTATGGACTGGGAATTACCTCACAGAAAACATAAAACTGGAAATTTACTGCTGCAATTTTTGCAGCTAGAATATTTTATGTATTTAGAATGGTAGGTGACCTGATTTTCTCTGTGCAGTTTACATTTATGTCATTGTAGACCTTTAAGACTGTTAATATAATGTTTTGCACCTGTGCTTTGGTTTAAAAATTGTTGAGCCAGCCATTTTGTTATTTTTTTGTTGCAATGAATTCAGAAATACTGGCAAGATGTGTGAGCTGAGATGACATCACATGTACAGTAATGAGCAGAATGATGGTGCTGCTTACAATACATTTTGCAAACTAACAGACTCCGAGTCATACACAGAAAACAGTGTCAGATATATATGGGATGGAGTACTATACATACCAGCATGTGAGCCGTACAGCATTAGTGACCTATCAATGTGAGCTCGCTATGTAGAAGCAAGACACTAGTTAGAAATGGCACATGCATATGGGCCCATAACCTCCAAGTGTGACTGCTTAATATGCACTCATGGGTCTTAAACCACATGCAGATGCCACAGGTGCAGAAACACACACATGATTACAACTGGGTTCCACACAGTGTGCCAGGTTTGCATGATACAGCAACAGCATAAAAGATAGGTCACATTCCTCATTAAAATCACATTAAAAGTGCAATCCATGATGATGTGCATGATAATTTCAAGAATCATCCATATAAATCTGAATAAAAGGCATGTTCAGTAGCAAATACTACATGTCACGCATGGCGGTAACTGGGTCTGTTGAAACCTGTATTGAATGGACAAGTTGAGAGATGGACAGGCAATGCGTTCTTACCACTGTGCAATATACTGCATTGTAACAAAATAATCTAGCCTATATATTCTGTAGTCCATACACTGCACTGCGCACTGTGAAAAACGCAATGGCCAGTGTCCATGTGCAATCAAAACAAATGGCAATAGCAGTTGGATGGGTTCCGCATGGATGTACAGCCATTGGATGAACTCTGTCAACTATATCTATGGAATAGCTGGTGGCAGAAGTGAGCTAATAACTATGTAAACCAGAGATATAACTACTGCAACCATCCTGTCATCAAGTGCTTTCCAAAGGACTACAGCCGGCACAACCAGCATATTCCAGACATCAGCCAATCAAATGCTACAGCAGTTCATGGACAGTTTAGTGGCCACTGAAGACAAAGATCCCTGAGATGCAGCTGAGGTACGCCTTTATGGCAGGGCTTCCATATAGTATTCTACCACCCAAGCATCCATGTTACAGTGGATGACATACATACAGCAACCTACCTATGATGATATGGCTACATACCTCAACAGGTATGACTACTACTCTGTCATTTGTCAGGTAGTGTGTAATCATACAAGTCCACTCATACCCAAGAGGTAACAATGATGCCAAAATCAGACATTCCAGTGCCATATATATATATAAGTGAGATATATATATATATATATATATATATATATATATATATATATATATGTGTCTAATCTATATACCTATATATCTATTTATGGGTTCCATTCAACCCTTTGACAAGTAGTTTTGTTGAATGGCAAAAAAGCCGATCAAAACTCAACTGAATGGCCTTTTATGATATCTTCAGTACAGCATAAGTGGATGTTATATATAGTGCTTGGGAGCCGCAGTGGTGCAGCGATAGCTTTGTCACCTCACAGCAAGAGGTTCTCCCATTTGAATCTCGGCTAGAGCACCTTCTGTGTGGAGTCTGCATGTCCTCCCAGTGGTTGAGTGGCATTCGAAAGACATGAGTGTATGGGCGTGCCTTTGTTGATGGTTGGGCTTTGGGCTGGCACTGTAAAAATCAACTGCCAATCATTAGCAGACCGGCATTCCGCTGTGGCAACCCCTAACTAGGAAAAGCCAAAGGAAGGACATATATAGTGCTTGGGACCAGATACATCCTCCATGGATATGTGTTAGGTGATACAAGCTCCCACTCGAACCATGGCTACTAATACCAACAAAGACTCTCAAAACACAGGTGAAGGAGGACTAAAATTGTGCCAAATGATAAGGGTGGAGCATCACTGAACAGGTATTTGTCAATGCAGTGATGCATTTTTGTTGTTGTATGACTTTGATGCCATACTGCAGTGTACACCTCAGAATAACCTGTTATGTACTAAACAGCAAGAAAGATGGCAAGGTATCCACACAGCCAGAGTGCAATACTGATGAAGGAGACAAAGGTAAAATATGACCACCATCACCTCTACAGCTAGGCAGACACATGTGGACATAGCATATGTGTGACTTTCTCATTGCCCAAGTCTCACGATGAGGCCTGGTGATAAACCTAATAATAAAAAGAAACATATATTTAGAAATGTAGTAATAAATAATTATATAGTGATAACTCTATAGTCATATGCAATATTTAAATACAAGCAAGGGATCAAATCACAGCTGTTATGTTATCATTTCCCAAGTAAAAGGTACAAGGACCAGGGATCTACAGCACATGCAGGAAAACATAAGTCAGGACCTAATTTTTTATCACAGTCTTATCAGCACTTCGGAAATTTTGTCAACCTCCACAGAAGTACTGATCTGTTGGTGTAATGCATTTACCCTCCCATGTGAATGTCTCCTTGGGGTTACAGTCTCTAAATATAAGCTTACTAAACATCTCTACTTCTTGACAGTTGACAGGAGCATGCACAGAGACACACCTAAGCTGCAGGAGGTGAGGGTGTACCACAGATGGTGCCCACCATCATGGTCACAGTGATAGTGTTACTAATCCTGAGAGTGATGCTATCAACAAACCTGATACCTGGGGAGTTGATTTTGCAGTCAGTGTCAGGGGTGTGAAGCTGAAGTTGATGTTCCTGCATTTTAATTCAACTACATGTGCACCATTTTAATGACTAGCCAGTTTAGTGTATGCCATTCCCTACAAAACTTGTAAATGCTACTAGTACCTCAATATATTGCATGAAATCATCATGCTTCAATGCAGATGACAAGTTGTCATCATGCATTTGGCATGCTATACTGTAGTCTACACCCTGTATTGCTTTTGATGTTAATGACTCTGTCTGTAGGCTCATAAAAAACAGATCAGTATGTTGCCCCAGGGTTTCACCTATAACAACAATCCACACATCTGCAGATGCAACACCATGGTACCAGACCTGCTGTGGGAATGTCATGTCAAGTCTAGGTTGTAAAGGTGCCCTTATGTCACTTATCAGTGAATACCAAATATAGATGAACTGCAGCTGTGGGGTGGTCTATATTCTAGTGACGCGTCCCCATTGTGGCTTACATCTGAAAACCCATTGACAGATGCACATCCCTCACCTTTGGGAGTTGACAAACTAGCTTTGGGATGCCTGGACATTGGACCTCTCTCAGTATGTACTGTATCTATTTGACCCATTCATCTGCCAGCAGAAACATTGCTGACACCAACACTGATACTGGGGTAGGAGCTATCGATAGCAGCACTGTCTCCCAAACACCAGCACTGATACTTGGGAAGGACCTATCAATAGCAAAACTGTCTCCCAAGCAGCAACACTGATACTGGGGCAAGAGCTATCAATAGCAGCACTGTCTCCCAAACACCAGCACAGATAACGAGGCAGGAGCTAACAATAGCAGCATTGTCTCCCAAACACCAACACTGATACTAGGGCAGGCGCTATCAATAGCAGCACTGTCTCCCAAACACCAACACTGATAATGGGGCACGAGCTATCAATAGCAGCACTGTCTCCCAAACACCAGCACTGATACTGGGGCAGGAGCTATCAATAACAGCACTGTCTACCAAACACCAGCACAGATAATGAGGCAGGAGCTAACAATAGCAGCATTGTCTCCCAAACACCAACACTGATACTAGGGCAGGCGCTATCAATAGCAGCACTGTCTCCCAAACACCAACACTGATAATGGGGCATGAGCTATCAATAGCAGCACTGTCTCCCAAACACCAGCACTGATACTGGGGCAGGAGCTATCAATAACAGCACTGTCTACCAAACACCAGCACAGATAATGAGGCAGGAGCTAATAATAGCATCATTGTCTCCCAAACACCAACACTGGTACTGGGTCAGGAGCTATCAATAGCAGCACTGTCTCCCAAACACCTACACTGATACTGGGGCAGCCGTTATCAATAGCAGCACTGTCTCCCAAACACCAGCACTGATACTGGGGCAGGAGCTATCAATAGCAGCACTGTCTACCAAACAACAACATTGACACAGGGACAGGAGCAATCAGTAGCAGCACTGTCTCCCAAACACCAGCACATATAATGAGGCAGGAGCTAAGAAAAGCAGCACTGTCTCCCAAACACCAGCACCGATAGTGGGAAAGGAGCAATCAATAGCAGCACTGTCTCCCAAACACCAACACTGATACTGGGGCAACAGCGATCAATACCAGAACTGTCTGCCAAACCCCAGCACGGATACTGGGGCAGGAGCTATTAAGAGCAGCACTGTCTCCCAAACACCAGCACTGATACTGGGGCAGCAGCTATCAATACCAGAACTGTCTGCCAAACCCCAGCACAGATACTGGGGCAGGAGCTATTAAGAGCAGCACTGTCTCCCAAACACCAACACTGATACTGGGGCAGGAGCTATCAATACCAGCACTGTCTGCAAAACCCCGAGCACTGACACTGGGGCAGGAGCTATTAAGAGCAGCACTGTCTCCAAAACACCAGCACTGATACTGGGGCAGCAGCTATCAATAGCATCACTGTCTCCCAAGCACCAGCACTGATACTTGGGAAGGACCTATCAATAGCAAAACTGTCTCCCAAGCACCAACACTGATAATGGGGCAGGAGCTATCAATAGCAGCATTGTCTACCAAACACCAGCACAGATAATGAGGCAGGAGCTAACAATAGCATCACTGTCTCTCAAAATACCAACACTGGTACTGGGGCAGGAGCTATCAATAGCAACACTGTCTCCCAAACACCAACACTGATACTGGGGCAGGAGCTACCAATAGCAGCACTGTCTACCAAACAACAACATTGACACAGGGACAGGAGCAATCAATAGCAGCACTGTCTCCCAAACACCAGCACATATAATGAGGCAGGAGCTAAGAATAGCAGCACTGTCTCCGAAACACCAGCACCGATAGTGGGAAAGGCGCAATCAATAGCAGCACTGTCTCCCAAACACCAACACTGATACTGGGGCAGGAGCTATCAATACCAGCACTGTCTGCCAAACCCCAGCACTGATACTGGGGCAGGAGCAATTAAGAGCAGCACTGTCTCCCAAACACCAGCACTGATACTGGGGCAGCAGCTATAATTAGCAGCACTGTCTCCCAAACACCAACACTGATACTTGGGCAAGAGCTATCAATAGCAGCTCTGTCTCCCAAACAGCAACACTGATACTGGGGCAGGAGCTATCAATACCAGCACTATCTGCCAAACCCCCAGCACTGACACTGGGGCAGGAGCTATTAAGAGCAGCACTGTCTCCCAAACACCAGCACTGATACTGGGGCAGCAGCTATCAATAGCATCACTGTCTCCCAAACACCAACACTGATACTTGGGCAAGAGCTATCAATAGCAGCACTGTCTCCCAAACACCAACACTGATACTGTGACAGGAGCTATCAAAAGCAGCACTGTCTACCAAACATCAACACTGATACTGGGGCAGGAGCTATCAATAGCAACACTGTCCACCAAGCACCAGCACTGGTACAGGGGCAGGACATATCAATAGCAGCACTGCCTCCCAAGCACCAGCACTGATCACAAGGACTGATACTGGGGCAGGAACTACAAATAGCAGCACTGCTTAACAAACCCCTGCACTGATACTGGGGCAGGAGCCATAAATAGCAACACTGTCTCCCAAACATCAACACTGATACTGGGGACGGAGCCATCAATAGCAGCACTGTCTCCCAAACACCAGCACTGATACTGGGGCAGGGGCTATAAATAGTACCACTCTCTCCCAAACACCAACACTGACACTGCGGCAGGAGCTATCAGTAACAACACTGTCTCCCAAGCACCAGCACTGATACTGGGGCAGGGGCTATAAATAGCAGCACTGTCTCCCAAGCACCAACACTGATACTGGAGCAGGAGCTATCAATAGCAACACTGTCTCCCAAGTACTAGCACTGACACAGGGGCAGGACATATCAATAGCAGCACTGCCTCCCAAGAACCAGTACTGATACTAGGGCAGGAACTATTAATAGCAGCACTGTCTCCCAAACAACAACAATGATACTGGGGAAGGAGCTATGAATAGCAGCACTGTCTCCCAAACACCAACATTGATACTGGGCAGAAGCAATCAATAGCAGCACTGTCTGCCAAACACCAGCACCGATACTGGGGAAGGAGCTTTCAGTAGCAGCACTGTCTCCCAACCATCAGCACTGATACTGGGGCAGGAGCTATCAATAGCCGCACTGTATGCCAAACACCAACACTGATACTAGGGCAGAAGTTATCAATAGTAGCACTGTCTCCCAAACACCTACACTGATACCAGGGCAGGAGCTACCAATAGTAGCACTGTCTTACAAGCACCAGCACTGATAATGGGGTTGGACAAATCAATAGCAGCACTGTCTACCAAACATCAACACTGATACTGGGGCAGGAGCTATCAATAGCAACACTGTCCACCAAGAACCAGCACTGGTAGAGGGGCAGGACATATCAATAGCAGCACTGCCTCCCAAGCACCAGCACTGATCACTAGGACTGATACTGGGGCAGGAACTATGAATAGCAGCACTGTTTAACAAACACATGCACTGATACTGGGGCAGGAGCCATAAATAGCAGCACTGTCTCCCAAACATCAACACTGATACTGGGTACGGAGCCATCAATAGCAGCACTGTCTCCCAAACACCAACACTGATACTGGGGCAGGGGCTATAAATAGCAACACTGTCTCCCAAACACCAGCACTGATACTGGGGCAGGAGCTATCAGTAACAACACTGTCTCCCAAGTACCAGCAATGATACTGGGGCATGGGCTATAAATAGCAGCACTGTCTCCCAAACACCAACACTGATACTGGGGCAGGAGCTATCAATAGCAACACTGTCTCCCAAGCACTGGGGCAGAAGTTATCAATAGTAGCACTGTCTCCCAAACACCTACACTGATACCAGGGCAGGAGCTACCAATAGTAGCACTGTCTTACAAGCACCAGCACTGATACTGGGGTTGGACAAACCAATAGCAGCACTGCCTCCCAAACAGCAACACTGATACTGGGGCAGGACCTATCAATAGAAGCACTGTCTCCCAAGCACCAACACTAATCTGGAGCAGGAGTTATCAATACCAGCACTGTCTCACAAACACCAGCACCGATACTGGGGAAGGAGCATTCAGTAGCAGCACTGTCTCCAAGCCATCAGCACTGAAACTGGGGCAGGAACTATCCAATAGCCGCACTGTCTCCCAAAAACTAACACTGATACTGGGGCAGGAGCTATCAATAGCACCACTGTCTCCCAAGCACCAGCACTGATATTAGGGCAGGACCAATCAATAGCAGCACTGTCTCCCAAACACGAACACTGATACTGGGGCAGGACATATCAGTGGCAGCACTGTCTCGCAAACACCAGCAGTGATACTGGGAAAGGAGCTATCAATAGCAGCACTGTCTCCCAAACACCAACACTGATACTGGGGCAGGAGCTATGAAAAGCAGCACTGTCTACCAAACATCAACACTGATACTGGGGCAGGAGCTATCAATAGCAACACAGTCCACCAAGCACCAGCACTGGTACAGGGGCAGGACATATCAATAGCAGCACTGCCTCCCAAGCACCAGCACTGATCACTAGGACTGATACTGGGGCAGGAACTACAAATAGCAGCACTGTTTAACAATCCCCTGCACTAATACTGGGACAGGAGCTATAAATAGCAACACTGTCTCCCAAACATCAACACTGATACTGGGGACGGAGCCATCAATAGCAGCACTGTCTCCCAAACACCAGCACTGATACTGGGGCAGGGGCTATAAATAGCAACACTCTCTCCCAAACACCAACACTGACACTGGGGCAGGAGCTATCAGTAACAACACTGTCTCCCAAGCACCAGCACTGATACTGGGGCAGGGGCTATAAATAGCAGCACTGTCTCCCAAACACCAACACTGATACTGGAGCAGGAGCTATCAATAGCAACACTGTCTCCCAAGTACTAGCACTGACACAGGGGCAGGACATATCAATAGCAGCACTGCCTCCCAAGCACCAGTACTGATACTAGGGCAGGAACTATTAATAGCAGCACTGTCTCCCAAACACTAGCACTGATACCGGGAAAAGAGCTAACAATAGCAGCACTGTTGTCCTAAAACCAGCACTGATACTGGGCAGGAGCAATCAATAGCAGCACTGTCTCCCAAACAACAGCAATGATACTGGGGAAGGAGCTATGAATACAGCACTGTCTCCCAAACACCAACAATGATACTGGGGAAGGAGCTATGAATACAGCACTGTCTCCCAAACACCAACACTGATACTGGGCAGAAGCAATCAATAGCAGCACTGTCTGCCAAACACCAGCACCGATACTGGGGAAGGAGCTTTCAGTAGCAGCACTGTCTCAAAACCATCAGCACTGATACTGGGGCAGGAGCTATCAATAGCCGCACTGTATGCCAAACACCAACACTGATACTAGGGCAGAAGTTATCAATATTAACTCTGTCTCCCAAACACCTATACTGATACCAGGGCAGGAGCTACCAATAGAAGCACTGTCTTACAAGCACCAGCACTGATAATGGGGATGGACAAATCAATAGCAGCACTGTCTACCAAACATCAACACTGATACTGGGGCAGGAGCTATCAATAGCAACACTGTCCACCAAGAACCAGCACTGGTACAGGGGCAGGACATATCAATAGCAGCACTGCCTCCCAAGCACCAGCACTGATCACTAGGACTGATACTGGGGCAGGAACTATGAATAGCAGCACTGTTTAACAAACACCTGCACTGATACTGGGGCAGGAGCCATAAATAGCAGCACTGTCTCCCAAACATCAACACTGATACTGGGGACGGAGCGATCAATAGAAGCACTGTCTCCCAAGCACCAACACTAATCTGGGGTAGGAGCTATCAATACCAGCAGTGTCTCACAAACACCAGCACCGATACTGGGGAAGGAGCATTCAGTAGCAGCACTGTCTCCAAGCCATCAGCACTGATACTGGGGAAGGAACTATCCAATAGCTGCACTGTCTCCCAAAACCCAACACTGATACTGGGGCAGGTGCTATCAATAGCACCACTGTCTCCCAAGCACCAGCACTGATACTAAGGCAGGACCAATCAATAGCAGCACTGTCTCCCAAACATGAACACCGATACTGGGGCAGGACATATCAGTGGCAGCACTGTCTCCCAAGCACCAGCACTGATACTTGAGAAGGACCTATCAATAGCAGCACTGTCTCCCAAACACCAGCACTGATACAGGGGCAGGAGCTATCAATAGCAGCACTGTCTCCCAAACACCAACACTGATACTGGGGCAGGAGCTATAAATAGCAGCACTGTCTTCCAAACACCATCACTGATACTGGGACAGGAGCTACCAATAGCAGCACTGTCTGCCAAACACGAACATTGATACTGGGACAGGAGTAATCAATAGCAGCACTGTCTGTCAAACACCAGCACCGATACTGGGAAAGGAGCTATCAATAGCTGCACAGTCTACCAAACACCAACTCGGATACTGTGGCAGGAGCTATCAATAGGAGAACTGTCTCCCAAAAACCAGCACTGATGCTGAGGCAGGACCTATCAATAGCAGCAATGTCTCCCAAACACCAACACTGACACTGGGGCATCAGCAATCAATAGCAGCACTGTCTCCCAAACACCAGCACAGATAATGAGGCAGGAGCTAACAATAGCAGCACTGTCTCTAAAACACAAGCACTGATACTGGGAAAAGAGCAATCACTAGCAGCACTGTCTCCCAAACACCAACACTGATACTGGGGCAGGAGCTATCAATACCAGCACTGTCTATCAAACCCCAGCACTGATACTGGAGCAGGAGCTATCAATAGCAGCACTGTTGACCAAACACCACCACTGATAATGGGGAATGAGCTATCAATAGCAGCACTGTCTTCCAAACACCAGCACTGATACAGGGGCAGGAGCTATCAATAGCAGCACTGTCTACCAAACAACAACATTGATACTGAGACAGGAGAAATCAGTAGCAGTACTGTCTGCCAACCACCAGCACCGATACTGGGAAAGGAGCTATCAATAGCTGCATTGTCTCCCAAACACCAACACTGATACTGGAGCAGGAGCTAAAATTAAAAGCACTGTCTCCCGAGCACCAGCACTGATACTTCGGAAGGACCTATCAATAGCAAAACTGTCTCCAAGCACCAACACTGATACTGGGGCAGAAGCTATGAATAGCAGCACTGTCTCCCAAACACCAGCACAGATAACAAGGCAGGAGATAACAATAGCAGCACTGTCTCCCAAACACCAACACTGATACTGGGGCAGGAGCTATCAATAGCGGCACTGTCTCCCAAACACCATCACTGATACTCGGGCAGGCGCTATCAATAGCAGCACTGTCTCCCAAACACCAACACTGAGAATGGGGAAGGAGCTATCAATAGCAACACTGTCTCCCAAACACCAGCACTGATACTGGGGCAGGAGCTATCAATACCAGCACTGTCTACCAAACACCAACATTGATACTGGGACAGGAACAATCAATAGCAGCACTGTCTGCCAAACACCAGCACCGATACTGGGAAAGGAGCTATCAATAGCTGCACAGTCTCCCAAACATCAACTCTAATACTGGGGCAGGAGCTATCAATAGCAGAACTGTCTCCCAAAATCCAGCACTGATACTGAGACAGGACCTACCAATAGCAGAAATGTCTCCCAAAACCAACACTGATACTGGGGTATCAGCTATCTATAGTAGCACTGTCTCCCAAACACTAGCACAGATAATGAGGCAGGAGCTAACAATAGCAGCACTTTCTCCCAAACACCAGCACCGATACTGGGAAAGGAGCAATCAATAGCAGCACTGTCTCCCAAACACCAACACTGATACTGGGGCAGGAGCTATCAATACCAGCACTGTCTATCAAACCCCAGCACTGATAATGGGGCAGGAGCTATCAATAGCAGCACTGTCTCCCAAACACCAGCACTAATACTGGGGCAGGAGCTATCAATAGCAGCACTGTCTACCAAACACCAACACTGATACTGGGACAGGAGCAATCAATAGCAGCACTCTCTGCCAAACACCAGCATCGATATTGGGAAAGGAGGTATCAATAGCTGCACTGTCTCACAAACACCAACACTGATACTAGGGCAGGAGCTATCAATACCAGCACTGTCTACCAAACTCACAGCACTGACACTGGGGCAGGAGCTATTAAGAGCAGCACTGTCTCCAAAACACCAGCACTGATACTGGGGCAGCAGCTATCACTAGCATCACTGTCTCCCAAGCACCAGCACTAATACTTGGGAAGGACCTATCAATAGCAAAACTGTCTCCCAAGCACCAAAACTGATAATGGGGCAGGAGCTATAAATAGCAGCACTGACTACCAAACACCAACACTGATACAGGGGTAGGAGCTATCAACAGCAGCACTGTCCACCAAGAACCAGCACTGGTAGAGGGGCAGGACATATCAATAGCAGCACTGCCTCCCAAGCACCAGCACTGATCACTAGGACTGATACTGGGGCAGGAACTATGAATAGCAGCACTGTTTAACAAACACCTGCACTGATACTGGGGCAGGAGCCATAAATAGCAGCACTGTCTTCCAAACATCAACAGTGATACTGGGGACGGAGCCATCAATAGCAGCACTGTCTCCCAAACACCAACACTGATACTGGGGCAGGGGCTATAAATAGCAACACTGTCTCCCAAACACCAACACTGATACTGGGGCAGGAGCTATCAGTAACAACACTGTCTCCCAAGCACCAGCACTGATACTGGGGCAGGGGCTATAAATAGCAACACTGTCTCCCAAACACCAACACTGATACTGGGGCAGGAGCTATCAGTAACAACACTGTCTCCCAAGTACCAGCACTGATACTGGGGCATGGGCTATAAATAGCAGCACTGTCTCCCAAACAACAACACTGATACTGGGGCAGGAGCTATCAATAGCAACACTGTCTCCCAAACACCAACACTGATACTGGGGCAGGAGCTATCAGTAACAACACTGTCTCCCAAGTACCAGCACTGATACTGGGGCATGGGCTATAAATAGCAGCACTGTCTCCCAAACACCAACACTGATACTGGGGCAGGGGCTATAAATAGCAACACTGTCTCCCAAACACCAACACTGATACTGGGGCAGGAGCTATCAGTAACAACACTGTCTCCCAAGTACCAGCACTGATACTGGGGCATGGGCTATAAATAGCAGCACTGTCTCCCAAACACCAACACTGATACTGGGGCAGGAGCTATCAATAGCAACACTGTCTCCCAAGCACTGGGGCAGAAGTTATCAATAGTAGCACTGTCTCCCAAACACCTACACTGATACCAGGGCAGGAGCTACCAATAGTAGCACTGTCTTACAAGCACCAGCACTGATACTGGGGATGGACAAATCAATAGCAGCACTGTCTCCCAAACAGCAACACTGATACTGGGGCAGGACCTATCAATAGAAGCACGGTCTCCCAAGCACCAACACTAATCTGGGGCTGGAGCTATCAATACCAGCACTGTCTCACAACCACCAGCACCGATACTGGGGAAGGAGCTTTCAGTAGCAGCACTGTCGCCAAGCCATCAGCACTGATACTGGGGCAGGAACTATCCAATAGCCACACTATCTACCAAAAACCAACACTGATACTGGGGCAGGAGCTATCAATAGCAGCACTGTCTCCCAAGCACCAGCACTGATACTAGGGCAGGACCAATCAATAGCAGCACTGACTCCCAAACATGAACACTGATACTGGAGCAGGACCTATCAGTGGCAGCACTGTCTCCCAAACACCAGCAGTGATACTGAGGAAGGAGCTATCAATAGCAGCACTGTCTCCCAAACACCAGCACTGATACTGGGGCAGGAGCTATCAATAGCAGCACTGTCTACCAAACATCAACACTGATACTGGGGCAGGAGCTATCAATAGCAACACTGTCCACCAAGCACCAGCACTGGTACAGGGGCAGGACATATCAATAGCAGCACTGCCTCCCAAACACCAGCACTTACTGATACTGGGGCAGGAACTATGACTAGCAGCACTGTTTAACAAACACCTGCACTGATACTGGGGCAGGAGCTATAAATAGCAGCACTGTCTCCCAAACATCAACACTGATACTGGGGACGGAGTCATCAATAGCAGCACTATCTCCCAAACACCAGCAATGATACTGGGGCAGGGGCTATAAATAGCGACACTGTCTCCCAAACACCAACACTGATACTGGGGCAGGAGCTACCAATAGCAACACTGTCTCCCAAGCACTAGCACTGATGCTTGGGCAGGACCTATCAGTGGCAGCACTGTCTCCCAAACACCAGCAGTGATACTGAGGAAGGAGCTATCAATAGCAGCACTGTCTCCCAAACACCAGCACTGATGCAGGGGCAGGAGCTATCAATAGCAGCACTGTCTCCCAAACACCAGCAGTGATACTGGGGAAGGAGCTATCAATAGCAGCACTGTCTCCCAAACACCAGCACTGATAATGGGAAAGAGCTATCAATAGCAGCACTGTCTCCCAAACACCAGCACTGATACTGGGCAGGAGCAATCAATAGCAGCACTGTCTCCCAAACAACAACAATGATACTGAGGAAGGAGCTATCAATAGCAGCACTGTCTCCCAAACACCAGCAGTGATACTGGGGAAGGAGCTATCAATAGCAGCACTGTCTCCCAAACACCAACACTGATACTGGGGCAGGAGCTATCAATAACAGCACTGTCTCCCAAGCACCAGCACTGATACTTGGGAAGGACCTATCAATAGCAGCACTGTCTCCCAAACACCAACACTGATACTGGGGCAGGAACTATCAATAGCAGGACTGTCTCCCAAACACCAGCAATGATACAGGGGCAGGAGCTATCAATAGCAGCACTGTCTCCCAAACACCAACACTGATACTGGGGCAGGAGCTATCAATAGCAGCACTGTCTCCCAAACACCAACACTGATACTGGGGCAGGAGCTATCAATAGCAGCACTGTCTCCCAAACACCGACACTGATACTGGGGCAGGAGCTATCAATAGCAGCACTGTTCCCCAAACACCAGCACTGATACTGGGGCAGGAGCTATCAATAACAGCACTGTCTACCAAACACCAACACTGAAACTGGGCAGGAGCTATCAATAGCAGCACTGTCTCCCAAACACCATCACTGATACTGGGGCAGGCGCTATCAATAGCAGCACTGTCTCCCAAACACCAACACTGATACTGGGGCAGCAGCTATCAATAGCAACACTGTCTTCCAAACACCAGCACTGATACTGGGGCAGGAGCTATCAATAGCTGCACTGTCTCCCAAACATCAACGCTGATACTGGGGCAGCAGCTATCAATAGCAACACTGTCTTCCAAACACCAGCACTGATACTGGGGCAGGAGCTATCAATAGCAGCACTGTCCACCAGACAACAACATTGATACTGGGACAGGAACAATCAATATCAGCACTGTCTGCCAAACACCAGCACTGATACTTGGGCAGGAACTATCAATACCAGCACTGTCTCCCAAACACCAACACTGATACTGGGGCAGGAGCTATCAATAGCAGCACTGTCTCCCAAACACCAACACTGATATTGGGGCAGGAACTATCAATAACAGCACTGTCTCCCAAGCACCAGCACTGATACTTGGGCAGGACCTATCAATAGCTGCACTGTCTCCCAAACACCAACACTGATACTGGGGCAGGAGCTATCAATAGCAGCACTGTCTTCCAAACACCGACACTGATACTGGGGCAGGCGCTATCAATAGCAGCACTGTCTCCCAAACACCAACACTGATACTGGGGCAGGAGCTATCAATAGCAGCACTGTCTTCCAAACACCAACACTGATACTGGGGCAGGAGCTATCAATAGCAGCACTGTCTCCCAAACACCAACACTGATAATGGGGAAGGAGCTATCAATAGCAACACTGTTTCCCAAACACCAACACTGATACTGGGGCAGGAGCTATCAATACCAGCACTGTCTATCAAACCTCAGCACTGATACTGGGGCAAGAGCTATCAATAGCAGCACTGTCTCCCAAGCATCAACACTGATACTGGGGCAGGAGCTATCAATACCAGCACTGTCTCCCAAACACCAGCACTGATACTGGGGCAGGAGCTATCAATAGCAGCACTGTCACCCAAACACCAACACTGATATTGGGGCAGGAGCTATCAATAACAGCACTGTCTCCCAAGCACCAGCACTGATACTTGGGCAGGACGTATCAATAGCTGCACTGTCTCCCAAACACCAACACTGATACTTGGGCAGGAACTATCAATAGCAGCACTGTCTCCCAAACACCAGCACTGATACAGGGGCAGGAGCTATCAATAGCAGCACTGTCTCCCAAACACCAACACTGATACTGGGGCAGGAGCTATCAATACCAGCATTGTCTCCCAAACACCAGCACTGAAACTGGGGCAGGAGCTATCAATAGCAGCATTGTCTCCCAAACACCAGCACTGAAACTGGGGCAGGAGCTATCAATAGCAGCACTGTCTACCAAACACCTGCACTGATACTGGGGCAGGAGCTATAAATAGCAGCACTGTCTCACAAACACCAACACTGATACTGGGCAGGAGCATTCAATAGCAGCACTGTCTACCAAACACCAACACAGATACTAGGGCAGAAGTTATCAATAGTAGCGCTGTCTCCCAAACACCTACACTGATACTGGGGCAGGAGCTATCAATAGCAGCACTGTCTTCCAAACACCTGCACTGATACTGGGGCAGGAGCTAACAATAGCAGCACTGTCTCCCAAACACCAACACTGATACTGGGGCAGGAGCTATCAATAGCAGCACTGTCTCCCAAACACCAGCACTGATACTGGGGCAGGAGCTATCAATAGCAGCACTGTCTGCCAAACACCAGCACCAATACTGGGAAAGGAGCTATCAATAGCTGCACTGTCTCCCAAACACCAACACTGATACTGGGGCAGGAGCTATCAATAGTAGCACTGTCTCCCAAACACCAACACTGATACTGGGGCAGGAGCTATCAATACCAGCACTGTCTCCCAAACACCAGCACTGATACTGGGGCAGGAGCTATCAATAGCAGCACTGTCTGCCAAACCAACACTGATACTGGGACAGCAGCACCAACACTGATACTGGGGCAGGAACTATCAATAGCAGGACTGTCTTCCAAACACCAACACTGATACTGGGGCAGGCGCTATCAATAGCAGCACTGTCTCCCAAACACCAACACTGATACTGGGGCAGGAGCTATCAATAGCAGCACTATCTCCCAAGCACCAGCACTGATACTTGGGCAGGACCTATCAATAGCAGCACTGTCTCCCAAACACCAGCACTGATACAGGGGCAGGAGCTATCAATAGCAGCACTGTCTCCCAAACACCAACACTGATACTGGGGCAGGAGCTATCAATAGCAGCACTGTCTCCCAAACACCAACACTGATACTGGGGCAGGAGCTATCAATAGCAGCACTGTCTCTCAAACACCATCACTGATACTGGGGCAGGAGCTATCAATAGCAGCACTGTCTCCCAAACACCGACACTGATACTGGGGCAGGAGCTATCAATAGCAGCACTGTCTTCCGAACACCAACACTGATACTGGGGCAGGAGCTACCAATAGCAGCACTGTCTGCCAAACCTCAGCACTGATACTGGGGCAGGAGCTATCAATAGCAGCACTGTCTCCCAAACACCGACACTGATACTGGGGCAGGAGCTATCAATAGCAGCACTGTTCCCCAAACACCAGCACTGATACTGGGGCAGGAGCTATCAATAGCAGCACTGTCTCCCAAACACCAACACTGATACTGGGGCAGGAGCTATCAATAGCAGCACTGTCTCCCAAACACCAACACTGATACTGGGGCAGGAGCTATCAATAGCAGCACTGTCTCCCAAACACCAGCACTGATACTGGGGCAGGCGCTATCAATAGCAGCACTGTCTCCCAAACACCAACACTGATACAGGGGCAGGAGCTATCAATAGCAACACTGTCTCCCAAACACCAGCACTGATACAGGGGCAGGAGCTATCAATAGCAGTACTGTCTGCCAAACACCAGCACTGATACTGGAGCAGGAGATATCAATAACAGCACTGTCACCCAAACACCAATACTGATATTAGGGCAGGAGCTATCAATAACAGCACTGTCTCCCAAGCACCAGCACTGATACTTGGGCAGGACCTATCAATAGCTGCACTGTCTCCCAAACACCAACACTGATACTGGGGCAGGAGATATCAATAACAGCACTGTCACCAAAACACCAACACTGATACAGGGGCAGGAGCTATCTATAGCAGCACTGTCTCCCAAACACCAACACTGATACTGGGGCAGGAGCTATCAATAGCAGCACTGTCTTCCGAACACCGACACTGATACTGGGACAGGAGCTATCAATAGCAGCACTGTCTCCCAAGCACCAGCACTGATACTAGGGCAGGACCAATCAATAGCAGCACTGTCTCCCAAACACCAGCAGTGATACTGAGGAAGGAGCTATCAATAGCAGCACTGTCTCCCAAACACCAGCACTGATGCAGGGGCAGGAGCTATCAATAGCAGCACTGTCTCCCAAACACCAGCAGTGATACTGGGGGAGGAGCTATCAATAGCAGCACTTTCTACCAAACACCAACACTGATACTGGGAAAGGAGCTATCAATAGTAGCACTGTCTCTAAACACCAGCACAGATACTGGGCAGGACCTATCAGTGGCAGCACTGTCTCCCAAACATCAACACTGATACTGGGGCAGGAGCTATCAATACCAGCATTGTCTCCCAAACACCAGCACTGAAACTGGGGCAGGAGCTATCAATAGCAGCACTGTCTACCAAACACCAACACAGATACTAGGGCAGAAGTTATCAATAGTAGCGCTGTCTCCCAAACACCTACACTGATACCAGGGCAGGGGCTATCAATAGTTGCACTGTCTTACAAGCACCAACACTGATAGTGGGGTTGGACATATCAATAGCAGCACTGTATCCCAAACAGCGACACTGATACTGGGGCAAGACCTATCAATAGCAGCACTGTCTCCCAAGCACCAACATTAATCTGGGGCAGGAGCTATCAATACCAGCACTGTCTCACAAACACCAGCACCGATACTGGGGAAGGAGCTTTCAGTAGCAGCACTGTCGCCAAGCCATCAGCACTGATACTGGGGCAGGAACTAACCAATAGCCACACTATCTACCAAAAACCAACACTGATACTGGGGCAGGAGCTATCAATAGCACAACTGTCTCCCAAGCACCAGCACTGATACTAGGGCAGGACCAATCAATAGCAGCACTGTCTCCCAAACACGAACACTGATACTGGGGCAGGACCTATCAGTGGCAGCACTGTCTCCCAAACACCAGCACTGATACAGGGGCAGGAGCTATCAATAGCAGCACTGTCTACCTAACACCAACATTGATACTGGGACAGGTGCAATCAATAGCAGCACTGTCTGCCAAACACCAGCACCAATACGGGGAAAGGAGCTATCAATAGCTGCACTGTCTCCCAAACACCAACACTGATACTGGGGCAGGAGATATCAATAACAGCACTGTCACCCAAACACCAACACTGATATTGGGGCAGGAGCTATCAATAACAGCACTGTCTCCCAAGCACCAGCACTGATACTTGGGAAGGACCTATCAATAGCAGCACTGTCTCCCAAACACCAGCACTGATACAGGGGCAGGAGCTATCAATAGCAGCACTTTCTCCCAAACACCAACACTGATACTGGGGCAGGAGCTATCAATAACAGCACTGTCTCCCAAACACCAACACAGATTATGGGGAAGGAGCTATCAATAGCAACACTGTATCCCAAACACCAGCACTGATACTGGGGCAGGAGCTACCAATAGCAGCACTGTCTACCAAACACCAACATTGATACTGGGACAGGAGCAATCAATAGCAGCACTGTCTGCCAAACACAAGCACCGATACTGGGAAATGAGCTATCAATAGCTGCACTGTCTACCAAACACCAACTCGGATACTGTAGCAGGAACTATCAATAGGAGAACTGTCTCCCAAAAACCAGCACTGATGCTGAGGCAGGACCTATCAATAGCAGCGATGTCTCCCAAACACCAACACTGACACTGGGGCATCAGCAATCAATAGCAGCACTGTCTCCCAAACACCAGCACAGATAATGAGGCAGGAGCTAACAATAGCAGCACTGTCTCCCAAACACAAGCACTGATACTGGGAAAGGAGCAATCACTAGCAGCACTGTCTCCCAAACACCAACACTGATACTGGGGCAGGAGCTATCAATACCAGCACTGTCTATCAAACCCCAGCACTGATACTGGGGCAGGAGCTATCAATAGCAGCACTGTTGACCAAACACCACCACTGATAATGGGGAACAAGCTATCAATAGCAGCACTGTCTCCCAAACACCAGCACTGATACAGGGGCAGGAGCTATCAATAGCAGCACTGTCTACTAAACACCAACACTGATACTGGGGCAGGAGCTATCAATATCAGCACTGTCTTCCAAACACCGACACTGATACTGGGGCAGGCGCTATCAATAGCAGCACTGTCTCCCAAACACCAACACTGATAATGGGGAAGGAGCTATCAATAGCAACACTGTCTCCCAAACACCAGCACTGATACAGGGGCAGGAGCTATCAATAGCAGCACTGTCTACCAAACAACAACATTGATACTGGGACAGGAGAAATCAGTAGCAGCACTGTCTGCCAACCACCAGCACCGATACTGGGAAAGGAGCTATCAATAGCTGCACTGTCTCCAAACACCAACACTGATACTGGAGCAGGAGCTAAAATTAAAAGCACTGTCTCCCGAGCAAAAGCACTGATACTTTGGAAGGACCTATCAATAGCAAAACTGTCTCCCAAGCACCAACACTGATACTGGGGCAGCAGCTATCAATAGCAGCACTGTCTCCCAAACACCAACACTGATACTGGGGCAGGCGCTATCAATAACAGCACTGTCTCCCAAACACCATCACTGATACTGGGGCAGGCGCTATCAATAGCAGCACTGTCTCCCAAACACCAATACTGAGAATGGGGAAGGAGCTATCAATAGCAACACTGTCTCCCAAACACCAGCACTGATACTGGGGCAGGAGCTATCAATAGCAACACTGTCTGCCAAACACCAGCACCAATACTGGGAAAGGAGCTATCAATAGTTGCACTGTCTCCCAAACATCAACTCTGATACTGGGGCAGGAGCTATCAATAGCAGAACTGTCTCCCAAAAACCAGCACTGATACTGAGGCAGGACCTATAAATAGCAGCAATGACTCCCAAACACAAGCACCGATACTGGGAAAGGAGCAATCAATAGCAGCACTGTCTCCCAAACATCAACACTGATACCGGGGCAGGTGCTATCAATAGCAGCACTTTCTCCCAAACACCAGCACCAATACTGGGAAAGGAGCAATCAATAGCAGCACTGTGTGCCAAACATCAACACTGATACCGAAGCAGGTGCTATCAATACCAGCACTGTCTCCCAAACCCCAGCACTGATACTGGGGCAGGAGCTATCAATAGCAGCACTGTCTCCCAAACACCAACACTGATACTGGGGCAGGAGCTATCAATAGCAGCACTGTCTCCCAAACACCATCACTGATACTGGGGCAGGCGCTATCAATAGCAGCACTGTCTCCCAAACACCAGCACTGATACTGGGGCAGGAGCTATCAATAGCAGCACTGTCTCACAAACACCAACACTGATACTGGGGCAGGAGCTATCAATAGCAGCACTGTCTTCCGAACACCAACACTGATACTTGGGCAGGACCTATCAATAGCTGCACTGTCTCCCAAACACCAACACTGATACTGGGGCAGGAGATATCAATAACAGCACTGTCACCCAAACACTAACACTGATATTGGGGCAGGAGCTATCAATAACAGCACTGTCTCCCAAGCACCAGCACTGATGCTTGGGCAGGAACTATCAATAGCAGCACTGTCTCCCAAACACCAGCACTGATACAGGGGCAGGAGCTATCAATAGCAGCACTGTCTCCCAAACACCAACACTGATACTGGGGCAGGAGCTATCAATAGCAGCACTGTCTTCCAAACACCGACACTGATACTGGGGCAGGCGCTATCAATAGCAGCACTGTCTCCCAAACATCAACACTGATAATGGGGAAGGAGCTATCAATAGCAACACTGTCTCCCAAACACCAGCACTGATACTGTGGCAGGAGCTACCAATAGCAGCACTGTCTACCAAACACCAACATTGATACTGGGACAGGAGCTATCAATAGCTGCACAGTCTACCAAAAACCAGCACTGATGCTGAGGCAGGACCTATCAATAGCAGCAATGTGTCCCAAACACCAACACTGACACTGGGGCATCAGCAATCAATAGCAGCACTGTCTCCCAAACACCAGCACAGATAATGAGGCAGGAGCTAACAATAGCAACACTGTCTCCCAAACACCAGCACTGATACTGGGGCAGGAGCTATCAATAGCAGCACTGTCTGCCAAACACCAGCACCGATACTGGGAACGGAGCTATCAATAGCTGCACTGTCTCCCAAACATCAACACTGATACTGGGGCAGGTGCTATCAATACTAGCACTGTCTCCCAAACCCCAGCACTGATACTGGGTCAGGAGCTATCAATAGCAGCACTGTTTCCCAAACACTAGCACTGATACTGGGGCAGGAGCTATCAATAACAACACTGTCTACCAAACACCAACATTGAAACTGGAACAGGAGCAATCAATAGCAGCACTGTCTGCCAAACACCAGCACCGATACTGGGAAAGGAGCTATCAATAGCTGCACTGTCTCCCAAACACCAACACTGATACTTGGGCAAGAGCTATCAATAGCAGCACTGTCTACCAAACACCTGCACTGATACTTGGGCAGGAGCTATAAATAGCAGCACTGTCTCACAAACACCAACACTGATACTGGGGACGGAGCCATCAATAGCAGCACTGTCTCCCAAACACCAGCACTGATACGGGGGCAGGACGCATCAATAGCAGCACTGTCTCACAAATTCCAACACTGATACTGGGGCAGGAGCTATCAATAGAAGCACTGTCTCCCAAAAAACAGCACGGATAATGGGGCAGGACCTAGTAATAGCAGCATTGTCTCCCAAGCACCAACACTGATACTGGGGGAGGTCCTATCAATGGCAGCACTATCTCCCAGACACCAGCACTGATACTTGACCAGGAGCTATCAAGAGCACCACTTTCTCCCAAACACCAACACTGATAATGGGGCAGGAGCTATGAATAGCAGCACTGTCTCCCAAACACCAACACTGATACTAGGGCAGGAGCCTTCAATAGCAGCACAGTCTCCCAAACACCAACACTGATACTAGGGCAGGAGCTATTAATAGCAGCACTGTTAAATAAACACAAGCACTGATACTGGGGCAGCAGCTATCAATAGCAGCACTATCTACCTAACACCAACATTGATACTGGGCAGGAGCAATCAATAGCAGCACTGTCTTCCAAACACCAGCATCAATACTGGGGAAGGAGCTTTCAGTAGCAGCACTGTCTCCCAACCATCAGCACTGATACTGGGGTAGGAGCTATCAATAGCCGCACTGTATGCCAAACAGCAACACTGATACTAGGGCAGAAGTTATCAATAGTTGCACTGTCTCCCAAACCCCTACACTGATACCAAGGCAGGAGCTATCAATAGTAGAACTGTCTTACAAGCACCAGCACTTATACTGGGGTTGGACAGATCAATAGTAGCACTGTCTCCCAAACAGCAACACTGATACTGGGGCAGGACCTATCAATAGCAGCACTGTCTCCCAAGCACCAACACTAATCCGGGGCAGGAGCTATCAATACCAGCACTGTCTCAAAAACACCAGCACCAATACAGGGGAAGGAGCTTTCAGTAGCAGCACTGTCTCCAAGCCATCAGAACTGAAACTGGGGAAGGAACCATCAATAGCCACACTGTCTCCCAAAAACCAACACTGATACTGGGGCAGGAGCTATCAATAGCAGCACTGTCTATCAAACACCAACACTGATACTTGGGCAGGAGCTATAAATAGCAGCACTGTCTCACAAACACCAACACTGATACTGGGGATGGAGCCATCAATAGCAGCACTGTCTCCCAAACACCAGCACTGATACAGGGGCAGGAGCTAACAATAGCAGCACTGTCTCCCAAACAACAACATTGATACTGGTACAGGAGAAATCAGTAGCAGCACTGTCTGCCAACCACCAGCACCGATACTGGGAAAGGAGCTATAAATAGCTGCACTGTCTCCCAAACACCAACACTGATACTGGAGCAGGAGCTAAAATTTAAAGCACTGTCTCCCAAGCACCAGCACTGATACTTGGGAAGGACCTATCAAAAGCAAAACTGTCTCCCAAGCACCAACACTGATACTGGGGCAGCAGCTATCAATAGCAGCACTGTCTCCCAAACACTAGCACAGATAACGAGGCAGGAGCTAACAATAGCAGCACTGTCTCCCAAACACCAACACTGATACTGGGGAAGGAGCTATCAATAGCAGCACTGTCTCCCAAACACCATCTCTGATACTGGGGCAGGTGCTAGCAATAGCAGCACTGTCTCACAAACACCAACACTGGTAACGGGGAAGGAGCTATCAATAGCAACACTGTCTCCCAAACACCAGCACTGATACTGGGGCAGGAGCTATCAATAGCAGCACTGTCTCCCAAACACCATCACTGATACTGGGGCAGGCGCTATCAATAGCAGCACTGTCTCCCAAACACCAACACTGAGAATGGGGAAAGAGCAATCAATAGCAACACTGTCTCCCAAACACCAGCACTGATACTGGGAAAGGAGCAATCACTAGCAGCACTGTCTCCCAAACACCAACACTGATACTGGGGCAGGAGCTATCAATAGCAGCACTGTCTGCCAAACACCAGCACCGATACTGGGAAAGGAGCTATCAATAGCTGCACTGTCTCCCAAACATCAACTTTGATACTGGGGCAGGAGCTATCAATAGCAGAACTGTCTCCCAAGCACCAGCACTGATACTTGGGAAGGACCTATCAGTAGCAAAACTGTCTCCCAAGCACCAACACTGATACTGGGGCAGCAGCTATCAATAGCAGCACTGTCTCCCAAACACCAGCACAGATAATGAGGCAGGAGCTAACAATAGCAGCACTGTCTCCCAAACACAAGCACTGATACTGGGAAAGGAGCAATCAATAGCAGCACTGTCTCCCAAACATCAACACTGATACTGGGGCAGGAGCTATCAATACCAGCACTGTCTCCCAAACCCCAGCACTGATACTGGGGCAGGAGCTATCAATAGCAGCACTGTTGACCAAACACCAGCACTGATACAGGGGCAGGAGCTATCAATAACAGCACTGTCTACCAAACACCAACACTGAAACTGGGGCAGGAGCTATCAATAGCAGCACTGTCTCCCAAACACCAACACTGATACTGGGGCAGGAGCTATCAATAGCAACACTGTCTCCCAAACACCAACACTGATACTGGGGCAGCAGCTATCAATAGCAACACTGTCTACCAAACACCAACACTGATACTGGGACAGGAACAATCAATATCAGCACTGTCTGCCAAACACCAGCACCAATACGGGGAAAGGAGCTATCAATAGCTGCACTGTCTCCCAAACACCAACACTGATACTGGGGCAGGAGATATCAAAAGCAAAACTGTCTCCCAAGCACCAACACTGATACTGGGGCAGCAGCTATCAATAGCAGCACTGTCTCCCAAACACCAGCACAGATAACAAGGCAGGAGCTAACAATAGCAGCACTGTCTCCCAAACACCAACACTGATACTGGGGAAGGGGCTATCAATAGCAGCACTGTCTCCCAAACACCATCTCTGATACTGGGGCAGGCGCTAGCAATAGCAGCACTGTCTCCCAAACACCAACACTGATACTGGGGCAGGCGCTATCAATAGCAGCACTGTCTCCCAAACACCATCACTGATACTGGGGCAGGCGCTATCAATAGCAGCACTGTCTCCCAAACACCAACACTGAGAATGGGGAAGGAGCTATCAACAGCAACACTGTCTCCCAAACACCAGCACTGATACTGGGGCAGGAGCTATCAATAGCAGCACTGTCTACCAAACACCAACATTGATACTGGGACAGGAACAATCAATAGCAGCACTGTCTGCCAAACACCAGCACCGATACTGGGAAAGGAGCTATCAATAGCTGCACTGTCTCCCAAACATCAACTCTGATACTGGGGCAGGAGCTATCAATAGCAGAACTGTCTCCCAAAAACCAGCACTGATACTGAGGCAGGACCTATGAATAGCAGCAATGCCTCCCAAACACCAACACTGATACTGGGGCAGCAGCTATCTATAGTAGCACTGTCTCCCAAACACCAGCACAGATAATGAGGCAGGAGCTAACAATAGCAGCACTTTCTCCCAAACACCAGCACCGATACTGGGAAAGGAGCAATCAATAGCAGCACTGTCTCCCAAACATCAACACTGATACCGGGGCAGGTGCTATCAATACCAGCACTGTCTCCCAAACCCCAGCACTGATACTGGGGCAGGAGCTATCAATAGCAGCACTGTCTCCCAAACACCAACACTGATAATGGGGAAGGAGCTATCAATAGTAACACTGTCTCCCAAACACCAGCACTGATACAGGGGCAGGAGCTATCAATAGCAGTACTGTCTGCCAAACACCAGCACCAATACGGGGAAAGGAGCTATCAATAGCTGCACTGTCTCCCAAACATCTACACTGATACCAGGGCAGGAGCTATCAATAGTAACACTGTCTTACAAGCACCAGCACTCTTACTGGGAATGGACAAATCAATAGCAGCACTGTCTCCCAAACAGCAACACTGATACTGGGGCAGGACCTATCAATAGCAGCACTGTCTCCCAAGCACCAACACTAATCTGGGGCAGGAACTATCAATACCAGCACTGTCTCACAAACACCAGCACCGATACTGGGGAAGGAGCTTTCAGTAGCAGCACTGTCTCCAAGCCATCAGCACTGATACCGGGGAAGGAACTATGAATAGCCGCACTGTCTCCCAAAAACCAACACTGATACAGGGGCAGGAGCTATCAATAGCAGCACTGTCTCCCAAGCACCAGCACTGATACTATGGCAGGACCAATCAAAAGCAGCACGGTCTCCCAAACACGAACACTGATACTGGGGCAAGAGCAATCAATAGCAACACTGTCTCCCAAACAGCAGCACTGATACTGGGGCAGTAACTATCATTAGCAGCACTGTCTCCCAAACACGAACACTCATACTGGGGCAGGACCTATCAGTGGCAGCACTGTCAACCAAACACCAGCAGTGATACAGGGGCAGGAGCTATCAATAGCAACACTGTCTACCTAACACCAACATTGATACTGGGACAGGAGCAATCAATAGCAGCACTGTCTGCCAAATACCAGCATCAATACGGGGAAAGCAGCTATCAATAGCAGCACTGTCTCCCAAACACCAGCACTGATACAGGGGCAGGAGCTATCAATAGCAGCACTGTCTCCCAATCACCAACACTGATACTGGGGTAGGAGCTATCAATAGCAGCACTGTCTCCCAAACACCGACACTAATACTGGGGCAGGCGCTATCAATAGCAGCACTGTCTCCCAAACACCAACATTGATAATGGGGAAGGAGCTATCAATAGCAGCACTGTCTCCCAAACACCAGCACTGATACTGGGGTAGGAGCTACCAATAGCAGCACTATCTACCAAACAACAACACTGATAATGGGACAGGAGCAATAAATAGCAGCACTGTCTGCCAAACACCAGCACCGATACTTGGAAAGGAGCTATCAATAGCTGCACAGTCTAACAAACACCAACTCTGATACTGGGGCAGGCAAACACCAACTCTGATACTGGGGCAGGCGCTATCAATAGCAGCACTGTCTCCCAAACACCAGCACAGATAATGAGGCAGGAGCTAACAATAGCAGCACTGTCTCCGAAACACAAGCACCGATACTGGGAAAGGAACAATCAATAGCAGCACTGTCTACCAAACACCAACATTGATACTGGGACAGGAACAATCAATAGCAGCACTGTCTGCCAAACACCAACACTGATAATGGGGAAGGAGCTATCAATAGCAACACTGTCTCCCAAACACCAGCACTGATACTGGGGCAGGAACTATCAATAGCAGCACTGTCGACCAAACACCAACATTGATACTGGGGCAGGAGCTATCAATAGCAGCACTGTCTCCCAAACACCAACACTGATACTGGGACAGGAACAATCAATAGCAGCACTGTCTGCCAAACACCAGCAATCAATAGCAGCACTGTCTGCCAAACACCAGCACCGATACTGGGAAATGAGCTATCAATAGCTGCACTGTCTCCAAACATCAACTCTGATACTGGGGCAGGAGCTATCAATAACAATACTGTCTCCCAAACACCAACACTGATACTAGGAAAGGAGCTATCAATAGCAGTACTGTCTCCCAAACACCAACACTGATACTGGGGCAGGAGCTATCAATAGCAGCACGGTCTCCCAAACACCAACACTGATACTGGGGCAGGAGCTATCAATAGCCACACTGTCTACCAAACACCAACACTGATACTGGGACAAGAGCAATCAATTGCAGCACTGTCTGCCAAACATCATCATCAATACTGGGACAGGAGCTATCAATAGCTGCACTGTCTCGAAAACACCAAAACTGATACTTGGGCAAGAGCTATCAATAGCAGCACTGTCTACCAAACAACTGCACTGATACTGGGGTAGGAGCTATAAATAGCAGCAATGTCTCCCAAACACCAACACTGATACTGGGGATGGAGCCATCAATAGCAGCACTATCTCCAAAAACCAACACTGATACTGTGGCAGGACCTATTAATATCAGCATTGTCTCCCAAGCACCAACACTGATACTGGGGGAGGACCTATCAATGGCAGCACTGTCTCCCAGACACTAGCACTGATACTTGGCCAGGAGCTATCAAGAGCAGCACTGTCTCCCAAACACCAGCACTGATAATGGGGCAGTTGCTATCAATAGCAGCACTGTCTCCCAAACACCAACAATGACAGTAGGGCAGGAGCCTTCAATAGCAGCAGTCTCTTAAACACCAACACTGATACTGGGGCAGGAGCTATCAATAGCAGCACTGTCTCCCAAACACCAGCACTGATACAGGGGCAGGAGCTATCAATAGCAGCAATGTCTACCAAACTCCAACATTGATACTGGGACAGGAGCAATAAATAGCAGCACTGTCTGCCAACCACCAGCACCGATACTTGGAAAGGAACTATCAGTAGCTGCACTGACCCCCAAACACCAACGCTGATACTGGGACAGCAGCTATCAATAGCAGCACTGTCTCCCAAGCACCAGCACAGATGATGAGGCAGGAGCTAACAATAGCAGCACTGTCTCCCAAACACCAGCAGCGATACTGGGAAAGGAGCAATCAATAGCAGCACTGTCTCCCAGACACCAACACTGAAACTGGGGCAGGAGCTATCAATACCAGCACTGTCTCCCAATCCGCAGCACTGATAATGGGGCAGGAGCTATGAATAGCAGCACTGTCTACCAAACACCAAAATTGATACTGGGAAAGGAGCAATCAATAGCAGCACTGTCTGCCAAACACCAGCACTGATACTTGGGCAAGAGCTAACAATAGCAGCACTGTCTACCAAACACCTGCACTGATACCGGGGCAGGAGCTATAAATAGCAGCACTGCTCCCAAACACCAACACTGATAATGGGGATGGAGCCATCAATAGCAGCACTGTTTCCCAAACACCAGCACTGATACTGGGGCAGGAGCTATCAATAGCAGTACTGTCTCCCAAACACCAACACTGATACTGGGGCAGGAGCTATCAATAGCAGCACTGTCTCCCAAACACCAACAATGATACCGGGGCAGGAGCTATCAATAGTAGCACTGTCTCACAAGCACTAGCACTGATACTGGGGATGGAGCCATCAGTAGCAGCACTGTCTCCAAAACACCAACATTGATACTGCGGCAGAAGCTATCGACTGCAGCACTGTTTGCCAAACGCAAGCTCAGATAGTGGTATCGGAGCTATTAATAGCAACACTGTCTCCCAAACACCAACACTGATACTGGGGCAGGAGCTATCAATAGCAGCACTGTCTCCCAAGCAAAAGCACTGATACAGGAGCAGCACCTATCAATAGCAGCACTGTCTCCCAAGCACCAGCACTGATACTGGGGCAGGAACTATCAATAGCAGTACTGTCGCCCAAACACCAGCACTGATAATGGGGCAGGAGCTATCAATAGCAACACTGTCTCCCAAACACTAGCACCGATAATGAGCAAAGAGCTAACAATAGCAGCACTGTTGCCCTAACACCAGCACTGATAATGGGGCAGGAGCTATCAATAGCAGCACTGTCTCACAAACAACAACACTGATACTGGGGAAGGAGCTATGAATAGCAGCACTGTCTCCAAAACACCAACACTGATACTTGGCAGGAGCAATCAATAGCAGCACTGTCTGCCAAACACCAGCACTGATACTGGGGAAGGATCTTTCAGTAGCAGCACTGTCTCCCAACCATCAGCACTAATACTTGGGCAGCAGCAATCAATAGCAGCACTGTCTCCCAAACACCTACACTGATATCAGGGCAGGAGCTATCAATAGTAGCATTGTCTCCCAAGCACCAGCACTGATACTGGGGTTGGACCCATCAATAGCAGCACTGTCTCCCAAACAGCAACACTGATACTGGGGCAGGTCCTATCAATAACAGCACTGTCTCCCAAGCACCAACACTGATACTGGAGCAGGAGCTATCAATACCAGCACTGTCTCCCAAAAATGAGCACTGAAATTGGGAAAGGAGCTATCAATAGCAGCACTGTCTGGCAAACACCAGCACAGATACTGATGAAGGAGTAATAAATAGCAGCACTGTCTCCCAAACATCAGCACTGATACTGGGGCAGGAGCTATCACTAGCAGCACTCTCTGACAAACACCAACGCTAATACTGGGGCAGGAGTTATGAATAGAAGCACTGTCTCGCAAACACCAACACTGATACTGGGGCAGGAACTATCACTAGCAGCACTGTCTCCCAAAAACCAACACTGATACTGGGGCAGGAGCTATCAATAGCAGCACTGTCTCCCAAAAACCAACACTGATACTGGAGCAGGACCTATCAATGGTAGCACTGTCTCCCAGACACCAGCACTGATACTTGGGCAGGAGCTTTCAATATCAGCACTGCCTCCCAAAAACTCACAATGATACTAGGCAGGAGCTATCAATAGCAGCACTGTCTGCCAAACACCATCACCGATACTGGGAAAGGAGCTATCAATAGCAGCACTGTCTCCCAAACACCAACACTGATACTGGAGCAGGAGCTAGCAATAGCAGCACTGACTCCCAAGCACCAGCACTGACATTAGGGCAGGACCAGTCAATAGCAGCACTGTCTCCCAAAGATCAACACTGATACTGGATCAGGACCTATCAATGGTAGCACTGTCTCACAGACACCAGCACTGATACTTGGGCAGGAGCTTTCAATATCAGCACTGCCTCCCAAACACCAACACTGATACTAGGGCAGAAGCTATCAATAGCAGCACTGTCTTCCAAACACCACCACTGATACCGGGGCAGAAGCTATCAATAGCAACACTGTTTCCCAAGCACAAGCACTGACACTGGGGCTGGAGCTATCAATAGCAGCACTGTCTCCCAAGCCACAGCACTGACATTAGGGCAGGACCAGTCAATAGCAGCACTGTCTCCCAAACATCAACACTGATACTGGAGCAGGACCTATCAATGGTAGCACTGTCTCACAGACACCAGCACTGATACTTGGGCAGGAGCTTTCAATATCAGCACTGCCTCCCAAACACCTACACTGATACTAGGGCAGGAGCTATCTATAACAGAACTGTCTCACAAACAGCAACACTGTTTCTGGGGCAGGAGCTATCAATAGCCACACTGTCTACCAAACACCAACACTGATACTGGGACAAGAGCAATCAATTGCAGCACTGTCTGCCAAACACCATCACCGATACTGGGAAAGGAGCTATCAATAGCAGCACTGTCTCCCAGACACCAACTCTGATACTGGAGCAGGAGCTAGCAATAGCATCACTGACTCACAAGCACCAGCACTGACATTAGGGCAGGACCAGTCAATAGCAGCTCTGTCTCCCAAGCATCAACACTGATACTGGAGCAAGACATATCTATGGTAGCACTGTCTCACAGACACCAGCAATGATACGTGGGCAGGAGCTTTCAATATCAGCACTGCCTCCCAAACACCAACACTGATACTAGGGCAGGAGCTATCAATAGCAGCACTGTCTTCCAAACACCACCACTGATACCGGGGCAGGAGCTATCAATAGCAACACTGTTTCCCAAGCAGAAGCACTGATACTAGGGCAGGAGCTATCAATAGCCACACTGTCTACCAAACACCAACACTGATACTGGGACAAGAGCAATCAATTGCAGCACTGTCTGCCAAACACCATCACCGATACTGGGGAATGAGCTATCAATAGCAGCACTGTCTCCCAAACACCAACACTGATACTGGAGCAGGCGCTAGCAATAGCAACACTGTCTCCCAAATACGAGCACTGATACAGGGGCAGGAGTTATCAATAGCAGCACTGTCTCCCAAACACCAACACTGATAATGGGGCAGGAGCTATCAATAGCAGCACTGTCTCCCAAACACCAACACTGATACTAGGGCAGGAGCCTTCAATAGCAGCACTGTCTTCCAAACACCAGCACTGATTCTAGGGCAGGAGCTATCAATAGCAGCACTGTCTCCCAAACACAAGCACTGATACTGGGGCAGGAGCTATCAATAGCAGTACTGTCTCCGAAACACCAGCATTGAAACTGAGGCAGGACCTATCAATAGCAGCACTGTCTCCCATACACCAGCACTGATACTGGGGCAGGAGCTATCAATAATAGCACTGTCTCCCAAACACCAGCACTGATACTGGGGAAGGACCTATCAATAGCAAAACTGTCCCCAAGCACCCACACTGATACTGGGGCAGCAACTATCAATAGCAGCACTGTCTTCCAAACACCAGCACTGATACTGGGGCAGGACCTATCAATGGTAGCACTGTCTCACAGACACCAGCACTGATACTTGGGCAGGAGCTTTCAATATCAGCACTGCCTCCCAAACACCTACACTGATACTAGGGCAGGAGCTATCTATAACAGGACTGTCTCACAAACAGCAACACTGTTTCTGGGGAAGGAGCTATCAATAGCCACACTGTCTACCAAACACCAACACTGATACTGGGACAAGAGCAATCAATTGCAGCACTGTCTGCCAGACACCAACACTGATACTGGAGCAGGAGCTAGCAATAGCAGCACTGACTCACAAGCACCAGCACTGACATTAGGGCAGGACCAGTCAATAGCAGCTCTGTCTCCCAAGCATCAACACTGATACTGGAGCAGGACCTATCAATGGTAGCACTGTCTCACAGACACCAGCACTGATACTTGGGCAGGAGCTTTCAATATCAGCACTGCCTCCCAAACACCAACACTGATACTAGGGCAGGAGCTATCAATAGCAGCACTGTCTTCCAAACACCACCACTGATACCGGGGCAGGAGCTATCAAAAGCAACACTGTTTCCCAAGCACAAGCACTGACACTGGGGCAGGAGCTATCAATAGCAACACTGTTTCCCAAGCACAAGCACTGATACTGGTGCTGGAGCTATCAATAGCAGCACTGTCTCCCAAACACCAACACTGATACTGATGCAGGAGCTATCTATAGCATGACTGTCTCCCAAACCGCAACACTGTTTCTGGGTCAGGAGCTATCAATAGCCACACTGTCTACCAAACACCAACACTGATACTGGGACAAGAGTAATCAATTGCAGCACTGTCTGCCAAACACCATCACCGATACTGGGGAATGAGCTATCAATAGCAACACTGTCTCCCAAACACCAACACTGATACTGGAGCAGGCGCTAGCAATAGCAACACTGTCTCCCAAAAACGAGCACTGATACAGGGGCAGGAGTTATCAATAGCAGCACTGTCTCCCAAACACCAACACTGATAATGGGGCAGGAGCTATCAATAGCAGCACTGTCTCCCAAACACCAACACTGATACTAGGGCAGGAGCCTTCAATAGCAGCACTGTCTTCCAAACACCAGCACTGAGACTAGGGCAGGAGCTATCAATAGCAGCACTGTCTCACAAGCACTGATACTGGGGCAGGAGCTATCAATAGCAGCACTGTCTACCAAACATCAACACTAATACTGTGGAAGGAGCTATCAATAGCAGCACTGTCTCCCAAAACACCAGCATTGAAACTGAGGCAGGACCTATCAATAGCAGCACTGTCTCCCATACACTAGCACTGATACTGGGGCAGGAGCTATCAATAATAGCACTGTCTCCCAAACACCAGCACTGATACTGGGGCAGGAGCTATCAATAACAGCACTGTCTCCCAAACACCAGCACTGATACTGGGGCAGCAACTATCAATAGCAGCACTGTCTTCCAAACACCAGCACTGATACTGGGGCAGGAGCTATTAATACCAGCACTGACTCCCAAACCCCAGCACTGATACTGGGGCAGGAGCTATCAATAGCAGCACTGTCTCCCAAACACCATCACTGATACTGGGTCAGCAGCTATCAATTGCAGCACTGTCTCCCACACACCAACACTGATAATGGGGAAGGAGCTTTCTGTAGCAGCACTGTCTCCCAACCATCAGCACTGATACTGGAGCAGGAACTATCAATAGCAGCACTGCCTGCCAAACACCAACACTGATACTAGGCACAAACTTAGGCAGAAAAGACACCAAGGCTAACATAAAATCCCAAAACTGGAAATACATATCTTGATGAACCAATCCACATAGACAAATCCAATGTCCATTAAAAAGGCAATTTATTAAATTTAAAATAAAAATGATGACAAAAAGTCCCTGGGTGCTCACATACGATACGCGCTTTTGATTAAATCTTCTTCAGATCGTAAATAAAATAGGGACAGTGTTACTTTTATACAGGATCTTTGACATTCAATTGGCCAATAACAGCTTGCAAAAAACAAATGACTAATGACTTCTCTTCCTTCAACATCCCTTTTGATTTATGAAACCAATCAAAAGCTTTCATAGTTAAATCCCACCTCTAATTTGTTTGCATTGGCATTGATAACTAATATGCAAATTCGCTGTAGCAGCAGCCAATCTCAGCTCAGCAATTCTTCCCTCTGTGAGCTGGTGTTAGCAATAGGAGTTCACACTTAAGCCACACCCCTTTGTTGGTCATGATGGTATTTCCTTTAACAAATATGCAAAATAGCTGAGAAAGCACAACCAATAATGGACGACAATAGTCCGTTTTGACCAATCAAAATTATATCTAAGTTGAATAGCTTATTGCTCCCTTCTTTCGTATGTTTAACAAATTTTAAAATATTAAATTCTACCTAGTTCTTGCATAGGAAAACTTTTGCCAAGAACTTACTTGGGAAAAACTGATCAAAATATCATTTTCATGTTGAGATATTTATCGAATCCAAGCAGTGATCATCTTGTAAAAATATATGATCGCAGTAAGCTATGATCCGTTAGGCACAGTGTGATTCTCAAATGGCAGCGTTACTAAAATGTTACTGCTCTATTCATTAAGGGTAACACGCATGCTTAATGAAAAAGGAAATATCCCCGGGCTTGATGTTTTACAGCCACAAGTTAACATTGTCCTGCTTACTGGAATTTCTGCATTTGTTATAGGACTGTAGACAACACCGATATCCAAATCAACAGCATATTTGGCAGGGCTTGATGTACATCCCCGACAAAAACTACTCGTCTATTTCTTCTCATCGGTAGCCAAGAATTGCTGTCAAATGAGTATTGGCACTGCATCAATTACCCACAACGGTCCATCTACTAGAAACTAGAGTTCTGTTCACATGAAAATAACAAAGGTCATTCCTATGTTTTAAATACAAACATAATTCTCTTCTGTAATGCTTTCTCTCTACAAATGGGATAGAACTTGATCTTGCTGTGAAAATCAATTTTCACATGATCTTTGTCATGATGGCAGTGAATTGACTACTCCTTAATCAATATTACTGCTAAGACAACACTGTAAGCATGGATTTACGAAACAAGTAAAAATATCATTGGCTTCTTCCTCTCATGGTGTCTACAACACCAAAGATGTCACTTAGATATTAATTTAAGTAGGTAAAATCATAGTAAACTTGAATGTTCACCAAACAAAAAGATTGATGTACTAATATAATTGCAGATAGCTCTTGATCTCAAGTTTGTATGGGTAATAAAGACCACCTTCATGATAAAAAAGACCAGCTTTGTGATAAAAAATGAGGGACGTGTCGATGTTTTCTTCCATACGCACTTAGTGCTCTCCCACATGTTCACTCAAGTTATGGTAGGTCTTCTCATCTTCAGAATAGGTTTTATCGGAATGATGTTATTTAGACCTGGTGATTGGTCAGCTCGCAAATTGATTATCCATTTAGTTTCTCTCAGCTCTGTGATGTTCTCTATATCTCCTTTCCTTAGATCTGGATATACAACCTCCATAGCTTTAAACACAAATGAATGATCTTTGTGGGTATTAATGTGCGATGCCAAAGCATTATGGGGGTCATTGTTGATGATATCCCTTTGATGTCTCTGTATTCATTTCTTAAACATTTGATTGGTCTTCCCCATGTAAAAAGATGGACAGAACTTGCATGTAGCTAAGTAAATTACATTGGTGGTAATACACGTGGCTTTAACATTGAAAGTATAGGTCTTCTTTGTTCTCAAATTTTCAAATTGGTTACTACTATCTATGAAAGGACAAGAAATACAATGACCACATTCTGAATGTTCCTTTACGGCCTTCTATTCGATTTATGCCATTTCCATGGGTGTTGCATAATAACTTTTTAAAATTATTTTTGTTCTTATATCCAGATTTTGGTCCATCTCCCACTATTTCTTTCAATAATGGGTCTTGTGTTAATACAGGCCAAAACTGTTTTATCACATCTTGGATTTGATGGTTATCAGAGCTATAAGTTAATAGGAATCTAATTCCATCTTTATCACCTATATTTCTGTTTCGTTCATTATTATCTATAAGCTTCAGATCTTGATCTTTATAACCTCTCTCTTTCAAGTTTTTTTGCAAAAATATAACTTCTTTGTCTCGTGTATACTTCTGACTACAACGCTTATTAATTTGTTTAACCTCATTGCACATAATGTTCTTAATCAAAAAATAGCTCCTGCACGTAGGAAAGTTGCCCGGCAACAACCACGAACCATGTCCACAATGAAAATGAAACACAAAAAGAGTAGAGGATATTCAGGGTCTGTTACAAATGGTAACACAGAAGTAAGCATTGATAACTCAAATGTTCTTAACTTGTCTGATTTTACCTTGTCATCAACACAGCTGGCCGTTCTCAATAAAGGCTTAAATTTCATCCCTGGTTTTGTTACTTCTGAAGATTATTTGGTTCAGGACGTTTTGTCTTTTTGTAGAAGTGTAAATTTGAAATTACAGTTTGGGGATGGGGATACAAGTTATGATCAAAACAAATTTATTTATCATAAATCTAAGTATCTTCCACCAATGCATCCTGTTGTACATTTATTTCAGAATATGATTCTCAAAGATCTACACTTTTACAGTTCGGAGATTCGTTTTAAATCCAACAATTTATCACTTAGGGAGAAACAAGCTATTGAGGAATTACAGAAAAACAAGGATCTGATTATTATCTCAGCAGACAAGGGCGGGGCCGTAGTGGTCATGAATTGGTCGGACTATGACAAGGAGGCAATGAGACAACTATCAAACAAAAGGCACTATGCTGAAATGTGTCTGAATCCCACGCATAGATTCAAGCAACAGATTGTTGAATTTATGACCATTGCTAGGGATACTGGCCTCATAACTAGTTCCACTTTACAACAATTGACAATCAATGACCCTATTAATCAATACATCTACTTCCTTCCTAAAATTCACAAAGACCCCATACATCCACCAGGCAGACCTATCGTTTCTGGTAGGGGCTACCTTACTGAACCTTTATCTTTGTTTCTGACTAGACACCTTAAGCCTTTGTTGACCCATGTTCGTTCTCGACTACAAGATACAACAGAATATTTACAGATTACATCTGAGGCACAATTGGAATCTGGTTGGTTGATGTGTACATTGGACGTCAGTTCCTTGTACACAAATATACCATATTCAGCAGGATTGGAGGCTTTATCTTATTGGTTTAAGATTGCACGCATTTATGAAGAGGATTTTAATTCTTTTCTTGTTGGCTTGGCAGAACTTGTTTTAACCAGCAATGTCTTTTTCTACCGAGACATTTGTTTCTGGCAAATCAAAGGTACAGCAATGGGAGCATCTTTTGCTCCCATTTATGCTGACCTTTTTATGGCATACATAGAGGAACATATTATTTACAACACTCGTCATAACCTCTTTTTGCCTGAAATTGATATTTGGCGGCGGTATTTGGATGATTGCTGGATGGTGTGGAGGGCTGATGCTGAATATTTAACTGAATTTGTTTCATATTTGAATGATAATATATGGGGTATAGAGTTTACTGTCAATTATCATGCTGAAACAATTACATTTCTTGATGTCCTGATTACTAGACAACAAGATCATACCCTTAGTACTCAGGTATTCAGAAAATATCCTGAATACAACACAGTCCTTCACGCCTCCAGTTTTCATCCACCGCATATTGCCAAAAACATACCCAAGTCACAATTTATACGCTTAAAATGTATATGTTCTGAGCAGAATGTCTTTGAGAAAGACAGATGTGATTTAATTAATAGATTTCATGACAGGGGTTATCCTATGGGACACGTTCTTGCTGCTAGCAATTGGGTAAATTCTTTACCCAGAGAGAATTTCCTCCAATATAAAGCAAAAGATCAAAGGACTGCTCAGCCATTAAGGTTTGTCACAACTTATGCTAGAAATTCAAATTTACTTATGGACAGTGTTCAGAAAAACTGGAACATTTTGTCCAACATTCCTGAATTATCAGATGTATTACCTGAAAATTGTTTATTTTCATTTCGGAAAGGTAAAAACTTGGCTTCATATTTCAATCATTACAAGCATACACATTTTACTAGTAGCACCGATTTAGTACAAACAACCTTGACTGGTGAAAAGTTAGTGGGTTGTTTCCCATGTGGTCACTGTAGCAATTGTGACAAAATCTTTAAATTGAGGGAATTTACAAGCAGGAATTGTTCCAAAGTTTATGAACTATCATTTTTTTGCAAATTGTAGTAGTGAATGGTTAATTTATTTGGCAACATGCAGTTGTGGTTCATTTTATGTTGGCCAAACTTCTCGGCCATTAAGACTGCGCATTTCTGAACACATGAGCAATATCAAAAATAAAAAGATTAATAATGCTCTTTATAAACACACCACCAAACATCACACTGCTAAATTTTCTTTTATGATTATTGATTTAATTAGGGGTACAAGATTTAACAAAACAGGATGGCATTCATTGTTAGATTCCAAGGAAAAGAAATGGATTACTAAGTTAGGTGCTTTGTTTGCACCTGAACTAAATGAGCAATTTTAATTGAACCAATAGGACGTGATTCTGTTACTATTTAAATGCATCATTTTAGTTTTTTATTGTTGTCACTGAAGAAGGCTGTGTGTGGTTTGCCAGCCGAAACCGGTCTGAGCTATTTTTGATGCTTTTTTCACAATAAATTATATTTTTTCACTGGATCCTATCTGGTTGCTGGCTTTTTATTGTGGACATAATGTTCTTAGAAAAATGCCTGGGATGCATACTGCTTTTTAATAAATAATGATTCCTCCACGTTTCTTTCCTATGTAGTTCCATATCTAAAGGCCCTGTTGCATTGAGAATAATGTTGATATCAAGAAAACTGATTTGTTCTTTGGAATAACTACTTGTGAATGTTAAAATGTTGTGGTGGAAACAAGATAAGTTTTGAACTGTTCAAATTGTTCAATCTTTTCCACTGATACTAGGACAGGAGTTATCAAAAGCAGCACCGACTCCCAAACACCTACACTGATACCAGGGCAGGAGCGATCAATAGTAGCACTGTCTCCCAAGCACCAGCACTGATACTGGTGTTGGACCAATCAATAGCAGCACTGTCTCCCTATCACCAGCACTGATAATGGGGCAGGAGCTATCAATAGCAGTACTGTCTCCCAAACACCAACACTGATACTGGGCAGGAGCAATCAATAGCAGCACTGTCTGCCAAACACCAGCACCGATACTGGGGAAGGAGCTTTCAATAGCAGCACTGTCTCCCAACCATCAGCACTGATACTGGAGCAGTAGCTATGAATAGCAGCACTATCTGCCAAACACCAACAATGATACTAGGGCAGGAGTTATCAATAGCAGCACTGTCTACCAAACACCAACACTGATTCTGAGGCAGGAGCTATCAATATCATCACTGTCTCCCAAGCACCAGCACTGATACTGAGGTTGGACCAATCAATAGCAGCACTGTCTCCCAAACACCAACACTGATACTGGGGCAGGACCTATCAATGGCAGCACTGTCTCTCAAACACCAGCACTGATACTGGTGCAGGAGCCATCAATAGCAGCACTGTCTCCCAAACACCAGCACAGATACTAGGGCAGGAGCTATCAATAGCAGAACTGTCTCCCAAACACCAGCACTGATACTGGGGCAGAAGCTATTAATAGCAGCACTGTCTCCCAAGAACCAGCACTGATACTGGGGCAGGAGCTATCAATAGCATCACTGTCTCCGAAGTACCAGCACTGATACTGGTACAGATACTATCAATGGCAGCACTGTCTGCCAAACACCAACACTGATACTGGGGCAGGAGCTATCAATAGCAGCACTGTCTCCCAAACACCAGTACTGATACTGGGAAAGGAGCTATCAATAGCAGCACTGTCTACTAAACACCAACACTGATACTGGGGCAGGAGCTATCAATAGCAGCACTGTCTCCCAAACACCAACACTGATACTGGGGCAGGAGCTATCAATAACAGCACTGTCTCCCAAGCACCAGCACTGATACTGAGGCAGGACTTTTCAATAGCAACACTGTCTCCTAAGCACCAACACTGATACTGGGGCAGGAGCTATCAATAGCAGCACTGTCTCCCAAACACCAGTACTGATACTGGGAAAGGAGCTATCAATAGCAGCACTGTCTCCCAAACACCAACACTGATACTGGGTAGGAGTTATCAATCACAGCACTGTCTCCCAAACACCAGCACTGATACTGGGGCAGGAGTATAACTAGCAGTATCCTCTGCCAAACACCAGCACCAGTTATGGAGAAGGAGCTATCAATAGCAGCACTGTCTCCCAAACATCAGCACTGATACTATGACAGGAGCTATCAATAGCAGCGCTGTCTCCCAAACACCAGCACTGTTACTGGGGCAGGAGCTATCAATAGCAGCACTGTCTCCCAAACAGCAACACTGATACTGGGGAAGGTGCTATCAATAGCAGCACAGTCTCCCAAACACCAACACTGATAATGGGTAGGAGTTATCAATCACAGCACTGTCTCCCAAACACCAGCACTGATACTGGGGCAGGAGTATAACTAGCAGTATCCTCTGCCAAACAGCAGCACCATTTATGGAGAAGGAGCTATCAATAGCAGCACTGTCTCCCAAACACCAGCACTGATACTGTGGCAGGAGTATAACTAGCAGCATCCTCTGCCAAACACCAGCACCGATTATGGGGAAGGCGCTATCAATAGCAGAAATGTCTCTCAAATGTCAGCACTGATACTGGGGAAGGAGCTATCAATAGCAGCACTGTCTCCCAAACACCAACACTGATACTGTGGCAGGTGCTTTCAATAGCAGCACTGTCTCCCAAGCACCAACACTGATACTGGGGCAGGACCTATCAATAGCAGCACTGTCTCCCAAACACCAACACTGATACTGGGGCAGGGCCTATCAATAGCAGCACTGTCTCCCAAACACCAACACTGATACTGGGACAGAAGCTATCAATACCAACACTGTCTCCCAAAGCAGCTCATTAATGCCCAGAGAAGAATAATTTGCCCAGTATGGAATCATTTGCCCTATGATATGCAAAGTTTTGTGACGCTCAACTGTTGAAGTGTGGCTCCCTATGGCCACAGAATGGCAGAAGCAGAATCTACACTACTTGTAGTGCAACACGCATGTCATATGTCTCCCCCAAAAATATTTGAAGCAATTAAAGTTATACACACCTTATGTGGGTGCTTTATGATCATAGGAGGTGACTGACATTAAACCATATGGAATGATGCTGACAAATGCCCATGTTGAGGCACGCCTTGGAAATACACTAGACATGCACAATAAAGTACCGCAAACAATCCCTGATGCATTTACATATCATATCCACACACCTTTATTAAGAAATGTATCAATGTTAATCATACCTACCACCTACTGTACCAATGACTGAGATCTCAGGCTGCAGGGACACCAACCTTTTCTCATTCACTGTCAGCAACACATTAAGGGTCTGCATAGCTCTATATTCCTGGGCTGCCCTGAGGTCAGTTTCTTCATAGAATCCTTTAAATTGTTTATTCTTCTTTTTCTTTTCTACAGCATTCAGATCTGATCATAATATGACCATCAACTGCATTTGCGTCTGCAGTTCCCTTTGCCTAACTTTTCAGCCTTTCCTCATGGACCCAGTGCAGCTCAGTATGAAGTCCTTATCCCTTCATATGGCATTATGAACCACAGCTATCTCTTGCTGCAAAGAATATTTATACATTTTTTCTCTTCCTAGATGACTAGATGACACTACATAGAAAAGATTTGCTAATATATGTTTAATACATCTGTATGACTAAATGCAACATATGGAATAATTGTGACCTACACATATCTATGAAAGACAAATGAACAATTCCATCAGTATCCCTCCATATGTTTAACCCCTGTTACTAGTTATCACATGCACATTGGCATTGCTAGGCCATATCAAGTCAGTATTGTCATAAGTGAAGAGCACTCTAATAGAACTGCACAATAATGTATAAACACAAAAAAACTTCGAAAAGTTCCAAAACCTAAGAAAACAATAAGTGAATCCAACAAAGCACAGCCTCCAAGTAAAATCCAAAATCCTTTACTTGCAAACGTTTTCGTGTACCAAATTACATACACTTCCTCAGACAAGTTACTTAGGAACTTCCTGTGAGTATAAGTACACTCACATACCCAAATAATTGTTTAATTAAATTAATTAAACAATCAATTAATAAAATTATTTGAATAGAATAAACGACAAGTTGGTGAAATGCCTTTAACTATTTATTATTATTTATAACTATTTATATAAATAAATATTAGACCTTATTTAGGGATGAATGTGTATTTAATTTAATCTATTTACATTGTTTACATTTATATATGTACATATTAGATCATAGCTGCAGCTTTCTTCAACTCGCTGAATTTGCTATCATGGATTTTTTATGTGGAATTTTTTTATGTGAATTTTTTATATTTAAATCTCTTTGATAAAAAATTCCTTAAGCAACTACCTTTATGTAACAATTTCTTAATTAATGTATAAATTTTATGTTTTGTTTATATGTTTCTTATACTTAACTATGAAGTAGTAGTTGTTCTAGTAAGCTTGTATATATTTATTAAATTGATTAATTGATTGTTTAATTAATTTAATTAAACAATTATTTGGGTATGTGAGTGTACTTATACTCACAGGAAGTTCCTAAGTAACTTGTCTGAGGAAGTGTATGTAATTTGGTACACGAAAACTTTTGCAAGTAAAGGATTTTGGATTTTACTTGGAGGCTGTGCTTTGTTGGAATAATGTATAAACATTATAGCTTGCTGTGAAAGCACTTACATCTATATGGTCAAAGAAACAAGTGTCTTCAATTGGATATAAGGTAGTCATACACTGGGCTGTAAACAATCCTGACACATCTGTGCACCATGCATTGAATATGATGTGACATGCATGCATATTGGTGCAAAATGTTTGTAAATTGCAGTACACATACACAACATACCATATTTATGTAAAGTGGGCACCCTCACACAGCATCTTCTAACAATGTCTGTGTGACATACATCAATATTCACTGCAGCACACTATGCAGCTACCTGCATGCATATAAAGTATGTTAAGACATAATTATGGTACATGTGAATCTGTCTGCACTACATAGTGACCGTTTGATTGACAGCAATGTTGTTCAATAGTCATGCCTCCTACATACATCTGAATACTTCCATGTGTATGGAAGATGTGCAATATTTTAGACCAAATAGCTGCAGTCTATAAGATGTTTACCTTTTTGTGGGGTGTATATTACCATTTTATATGTCTTTTGACCTGCAACCACTGCCAGATAGTAGATCATAAGCATATATTTAAACATGTGTTTCAGGGAATCTTAAAACTGAAGAACAGTGGTCACCACAGATGGAGTGACCATTACTACACAAATCCATAAGTACTAAATGACTTTATTTGGCTGTAGTGCAGAAAAAAAACAGTGCATGCCTAGGGTCTATATCAGAAGCTCGAACTGTCAAAACAGTGAATGCTCTTTGATTGAGCTTTAAAGATCAAAGGCACTAAACAGCAAAGACACAGAACAGTGATTTTTTCCCCAAGGAAAAAAATTGCTGGGCCATCTTCACACACACACACACACACACACACACACACACACACACACACACACACACACACGTGTGTGTGTGTATATATATAGCAAGCTGAGGTGGTGTGATAGTCTTGGATACACATTAGTCCATTGTTATTTTTGTATATTCTTAGGTCACTTATCAAGTATATTGCAGATGATAAACTGCTGGGACTCTATTATGTTTTTCAGACCAATGTGTGCTTCTAATGCAAATGTCAAAGAATGCTGACATTGCTAAGACTATGCATATGAGTGTGCGTTGGCATATCTATTTGGTGATATACCATCTTGGCCATTTGAATTACCCTATTTCAGGTATTCATGTACCTGTATGAGGAATTAAGATGGCCATCAGGTCAAAGAGTGCAATATTCATGAGTTTGCTATATACCCTGAGGTAGTATAGCTGCCTGCAATGTTTTGGCAAAATATCATTATTGACCACACTACTGCTGTGGTCCAGCCCCAGAACACCATAGATGCTGGTAATAATAGAGGGTCCTTCCTGACATGATATCACCTGTCACTCCCAACAAATCTGGTGGTATTAGCATCAGGCTCCATACCTCCAGGCCTGCAGCATGATGTCATCCCTCCTACAGCACTTCTCATGTATCACACTACACAGTCTGCTGCTGCCACCCACTGCCAGCTGAATGATCTGTGACATCACTGCTTCTGGAGACCACATGGTAACCCACTGCCAGCCGAATGATCTGTGACATCACTGCTTCTGGAGACCACATGCTAAACCGCTGCCAGCCGAATTATCTGTGACATCACTGCTTCTGGAGACCACATGGTAGTCCAGATGTCTTCTCATATATTTTTATATAGCTGTACTTTTAATTAAATAATTGTATGCTGCATCATAATTTATTTTTTCTATATTCTAAGAGGATATTTTATATCTATATTCTAAGAGGATATTTTGTATAAAGCATTGTGTTTGTGATGCATGGGTCTTCTGTCATTGTTCTTCCTATATACTTGTCTTCTTTTATTATGCAATAACAGTATCTAGGTATGTAGATCTATATGTGCAGAGATGGTGACATGATCTTTATATAGGACTCATCTGTTAGGTGTGCTACAGCTCTATATATTACTACACGTAATCATGCTTCAGGAAATGCAGTTGTTGTGCCTTGAACCCCTCTACCATGCCAGTAAGGCAGTTATGCATCTTATTACATGTACTGGTATCTGTGCACTACACATTTTCCCCGGGATTCATGAAGCTTGCGCCAGGCACAGGCGTAGCGTAGGCGGAATAATGCCAAATATGGCCGAGTGATTCAGGTACGATCCAATACCACGTGCACTACCGGCGTACGCCAAAACTGCGCAGCCCTCGGCATAGGTATGCTAATCACCCCATGCGCAGTGTCACACCATGCAAATGAAGGCAGATAGTGATTTATGAAGTGGTGCATGTGTAGTGTAAGCCCACAGAAATGTAAACCAAAAAACACGGTTTACATTTTCCCAAACAGAACATAAGAGCTATGGAAGCGGACCAGACTCATGTATTACAAAGTTAACATATGCCAATGGCTAAATACACAGCCAATAGCATAAGAAAAGATGCACAACACCTAAAAAACAACATTTAATGTCATGTCCACAGTAACGCACAGTACAACCGCAGGGCACGTGTGCGCAAACTGGAACATAAAGAAAATATATAAAAATGTCATAAAATCGCAATGTAATACAAATCAGGTTTAGACCATAATACACAATGGTAAGCATGGAACACCACAACCAAGGTGCAAGGGTTGCTAAGGGCCTGTGACAGTGTTCGGCGTGCTAACTATGAATTAGTAGTCAATGCCATGCAAATGAGGCAGATAATACTGAATCGCAAATGTCCCGCCAGATGAAGGTTGAACCATACGGGCGCAGCACTATAATACCGAGGAGTGGCTCAGAGGAGATACATGACATCAGCAGAGGGGTGTGCCACCATAGCAGCAAGCACATTGGAGCAATGCAAACTGGCCTGGCCGTTGCTAAGCAAAGCTGCAGGACAGTGTTGGGGAGGAAGGTATAGAATCATTTAGTTGAGAGCACACATGGTGCCCAAAAGCGCATGTATACGGGGATGAAAACATGCCGAAAACCCAGTAAGCAGATGCACGTGGCGCGAACAAGAGCACAAACAGGAAGGTCAGGGGAAGAAAAGAAGGAAATGCCAAAGTAGGGTAATTGGCGTACTAATGAGCAATCAACACCAATCAACTCACGGTGGCCAATCGACGGCAGCTGTCAAGTCTGCTCGCAGAAACCTGCAAAACAGGATAGGGGAGGCATTGGAATGCAAAGAAAGGAGGGGAGGCATTGGATTGCAAAGATAGGAGATCTGTCATAGCAGAGCAAAGAAAACCAACAGTAGACCGGCAATAGCACACATTACACAAGATACGCCAGGTCTAGGAAAGTACAAATGAAAGCAGGCTGCTGGATCCACGCCAGAAAATGGTAGGTGGAACATGCAGAAATGTAAAGGGAAGGTCAAGAGGTAATCCATGGCAGCAAAATGTAATTCAACACCAAAGGCACCACAATAGTAGTTCCGGTAGTAAAACGCATAAGATACCCTGTAGCTATGATTGTACATACACACCCTATGACATCATCGGTGTTCACAGCACAATAGTATAAAGTGTGAAAGCACCCTACACACACCTGTGAATTCCCAAACACTGCACCATAGGTGTAAACACATGGGGAACTTTTAAAATGTACATGTTGGGAGCTGCCATAGCTGTGATTCATCAGCATGTGTTAGAGACTGACGGTGTTCTGGAGGATGATGCCGACAACCGCCGCAGGCCCCGGAGGAGGAGAAGAGTGTTCAGACCAAGGGTAACCTACCAGGGGCTACATGATCGGGAGATAGTAGAGCATTACAGGGTGGGCAGGGACATCTTACAGCAAATAGTGGAGCTGTGCTGGCCACATCTGAGAACCAGAAATAACAGAGGGGAACCCATCCCAGTGGACACAAAGGTATGTGTAAGCATGCGAATACTAGCCACAGGTACCTTTCAAAGGCCAACTGGAGATATAATGGGGATCTCACAGGAATCGGCATCCAGGGTACTACACCAGTTCCTGGATGCCATGATACCACATGCCAATGAGCATATATACTTCCCCCAAACTCAGGAGGAGTTGGCAAGCAATATGCATCACTTCCACCATGTGGCACACTACCCAGAGGTACTGGGTGCGATAGACTGCACGCACATACAAATCACGTCACCACCCAGTGAGCATGGTAGGCGCTACATAAACCGCAAGGTATTCCACTCCATCAACTGCCAGGTCGTGTGCAATGCCCAGGGCATTATCATGGATGTGTGTGCTGGCAGCCCTGGAAGCTACCATGACTCCCATATCTGGCATGTCTCACAGCTGTATCAGGTATTTGTCAGGGGGGACATCCCGCATGGCCACCTTGTGGGGGATGCTGGCTATGCACTGGAGCCATGGATGATGACTCCCATCAGAAATGCACACACACCCATGCAAGAACGCCATAATGAGGCACACGCACAAACCAGAATAATCATAGAGCGTGTGTTCGGGATGCTGAAATCACGGTTCTGGTGCTTGGACACATCTGGTGGAGCCTTGCAGTACTCTCCAGGCATGTGTGCCCACATTGTCATAGTATGTGCCATGCTACATAATATGATCCTGCGGAAACAGCTGCAGCAGGGACAAAATGGTGAAGACCCTCATAGCCCACCGCAATTGCCAAGGCCATCACAGGCACAGAGGTATTCAGACCATGAACACACTGTGCCAGCCCCAGTAGGCAGATGGAGGCATGCCCAATATGCCTATGCCTTGGCAAAGAGGGAACGTATAGCACATACTCTGACAGTGTAGGCCCCTACGGACTGACACACCTCTCCACCAGCACACACAGTAAAATGGATGGCACACAAGCACGACCACCTGTAAATTGTGATGTATAGGTGGCCCACTGTGTGAATCCCACATAGGCAGCCCTCAAACATTGTACACACAACAGCTATAGGAACAAGGAATGTCAAAACCTGAACAGTACATGCGCCTATCAGCATATGGTGGTGCTGTGTGTATAGGTTCCCAGGTACAATGGTAGGTTCACGGCCGACTGTCAGAGGCCATACACCAAATGGGGCAAACAGTGTCCACTGTCGCCACAACATCAAGTAACCAACTGTCGCATAGAGGAGCAGAGGCAATCATGGGAGCACATGTGTGTAAGCACTGTTCTGCACGCACGCAACACAGAGTCCCTGCTGCATTAATGAGGGGCTCCACATGATATAATCATGGATGTTGTGTCAAGGCATGGGGTGTACCCATGACAGGCATTCGTCACCCCAGCATGCTCCACCCACGGTCATTTGAAGGTGTAGCACAGTATCGTGTGTGGCTCACTGAGATATACATACCCAATGCCAGAGCACATCCAGTAAACATCACATGGACATACCATTAACTGGACTCATCAATATGTAAACTAACTGAGTTACCCATGTGAGTGCAGTATGGAGTAACAGCCGTAGTATACTCCACGTACAAAATGACATAACATGTGTACAAATCCCAGATGGCCATATGTTAAATGCAGTAACCGTCATGCATGTTCCCGGTCCCACGTCCTGCAAGGGATGTAACGTAATCCCGAAGGCACGAGTAATGCATGTCAGATGCAGATCAGCAGATCATGTTTAGCACACGTTACTGGGAATATGCATTGCCCACTGCTGGTAAGCGACGTTTAAATATGACTATATGGATATGCGCGAAACAGGGATAAGCTGCACCGAATATCGTGCAGATCACGGTCAATGATGTCCATAACAGGTGATACCAGCATTATTCACCCCTGTACTAATAGTGCCCGCTCTGAAGGGTAAAATGACCACTGCCAGGTGTAGAACACGCAATCATGTATAAAATCACCTAACACTATTGCTAGGCAAGATGTACCTATGGTAGGGTTGCCACCTCTTCAAATGACCAATGTGGGACATACCTCAGATGTCTGCAGGCCAACATATACACCCGGCCAGTACAAAATGCAGAACTTCACTGTTTTGCCTAGATAAAAGCTCATTCTTGTAATGTTTACTTACTTATTCTGTTTCTAGAACATATAGGTGGTTCAGATACAGAATAACTGTTTTATGCAACTATTACATAAACTATAGGAAATAAGTATGTTCTAAAATCCCAGGACATTTTCCATGTTCACAAATATTTTGCAGGACACAACTGCCCAAAGAAGGACTGTCCCTTGCAGAGTGGGACAGCTGATAATCCTAACCTACGGCAGGTGTGTAATGTGACAGGTACAGACACAAACGTGCAGAGTCCAGGAAACAGTATACACCAAAAAGTACACAATGAAAGGTGTAGCTTGCTTGTCACTTTCCCCGTCAGATATATATATATATATATATATATATATATATATATATATATATATATATATACACATATATACATATATATAATACAGATAGAAAGGGCGATAGAGTGATATATGTTGATATATACGGAGTCAACGATATCTGCAAATATATATAATAGGTCAATGACATTCATAACACCTCGGAGGTACAAATAAATAGGATATCGCCAACTATGGAATGTGTAACATACCGACATGCGTAACCACGAGGCTGAAAGACCGAAAGAACACAGTACCGGAACAGTACAACCGCGAGTAATAGTATGATGATATGAAGGGACATTTAGTTGCCGCTGCCGGTGAAGTGGTCCACTTAGGTACTGTGTTCAACTGTGTTTGTGAGCGCAGTAGTCTGTGTATGTGTGTGTGAGGGTGCTGTGTGCGTCTCTGTGTGACTGTAATGTGTGTGTGTGTCCGCATCACATGTCTGTTAGTGCCAACTCGGAGATAAATCATTATGGTAGGTGTGGGTATAGCTAGCCATAGGCATATGGTTACCACCTGTCCCACATTAGGAGGGACAGCCCCTCCCTTGGCAGGTGTGTCCTGACATAAAACATTACAAAGGGCAAATGTCCGGGATTGTAGGACATTAATATATCCCATATATAATGTAATAGTTGCATTAAATAGTTATGCCTGTATGTAAGAAACGTAAATGTTACATGCAATATGATAAGTAGCCAAAGTCCCACAATGGGTATGTATTGAGAATAAAAGTATGTGCTAATCTGTGTACTGACCGTGGCTATGCATTGGCCTGTAAACACCGCTGTGCGTCCCGCAAGTGTCCAACAACAGCCATATGAAATGGTGGCAACCCTTGGCAAAGAGGTTCTTTTACCAACACAACCGCAATGACTGCAAATATCTGGGACAGAAATACACGGGATAGCTGTCAGTTAGACATATCCCTTTACATATTGCTGCAATTCTGGAGGTATGGAAGTATCAACCTCACCTGCATACTATATAGAAACCAATTAACAATGGCCCAATGTACGATCCCGTAACATAAGTCTACTAACTGATAGCTCTTTAATTAGGGACGGAGCCCACACACATATATATGGAATATGTAAAAATGCAAGCCCCACAAACCTGTATATGCTACGTACACCCACCGACATCCCCCACACTAGAAACTATAGCAATACAGACTGCAATAACAGCACAAACATCCAGTTAGTCAATTACATCTGCAGAACCGTCAAAATACCTTGTGAGAGATACGATTAAAGGCGCCATGCAAAATTGCAGCCGTTATATAATGGAACAAATGGCGATGTTACAGGTTTTGTTTGCAATAGTCCGTTATCAGACGTTGGGATGACAGGAACACCCACATGTTGAACCACATACTCTAGCTGTCACACACAATGCACGGGAGACATGAATCCAAAGTATAATTGTCTCTATGCATAGCAGTTGCAATTACATATAACAAAACACAATGCAGGCCGTCTCCCCGAAGGTAGGGCAAATGGGCAACGCCCAAGTGGAGAATTAAATTATACCCCACTGTTGGCACGTAATTGGCGAATGGAGTAGCTGCACAGCTGATATGCAAGTAATTAGTCACTCAGGAACACTAATTGGCGGGTGTAAACCACATGTTACAGGTATCGACATATATAAGGATGACTTGCTAGACATTCAAACCGTATGCTCATACAGAATACCTGTTTAAGCAGTGTGAGAGAGATAGAGACAAAAGTCTGTAACGATAACAAGGTATGTAGAGCACTCGGTATGTAAGTTTATGTATAGCATGTTTTTTTATTAATTATTTACTGTATGTATAGCCTGGTTTGCATTAATTAAAAGTGTCCACAATGCATAAAGTGGGAAAAGGTATTTATGTAGTGATGTCTTGCTGAGCATACTAATGCATGTAGAAACTGTGCGTCCAGCAGTGGGCCACAAGGTACACATCACAGACACCACAAGGGATGCTACATGAGAGTGGTAGGGTATGTCCAACAAGTATGTGCCATAGCAGGGGATAGTATATGTTGATATACTGTCACAGTAGGTATGTGTATGGGCATATAACAACAATGACATGTCTAAGGTGGTCCCGCTGTGCAAGTATGCTGTGCTTTATGGGATACTATGTGAAATATTTGTAATGTATAGTATTGTAGGTAGATATGTCAGATATTCTACACAGCATAACAGGCATATCATGCATACCAAAGGTATCGTCTATTGGCATGTACAATAACAGGATACATATGGCTTGTAGGCACGGGACATTGCAATAGCATGATAGCTAATCTAAATGGAAGGGCTACCAAGTAACCATGCACACAGGACATGTAATAGCTTCACAGGTTCATAGTGGGGTACTATGCAGTCTGGCAAGTCTATGTGTAAGCACAACTACAGTGTTCACACCAGTGGCACCTCTCTAGGGTAGTGTCCTGTGAACAGCAGAGCCATGTGTTACCTGGACCTCTGCACAGTACAGCCAGTGCAGTGATCCCTGGCGTACATGTGTCTCCCAACCACCAAGGGAGGTATCACATGAACAGTGCTACTGAGTGTCCCTGCATGGTGTACATAGGACTCATGTTCCAAAGCATGGTGAGTGACCAGTTTGGGAATGTAACCCTCAAGCACATCCCACTCATTGTTGCGTGTGTGCACATATCCATTAGCATGTTGCTCACAGTGGCTTTTGCTTATGCCGTGTATGTGGAGTATATCCATTAATATTGTTGTGGACATATTCAGCAGAGGTCACCCCTGAGTATGTAGTATGCAAATGTGTACAGACGTGGTGTCCGTAGTTCACCCGCATACTTTAACTGTCAGAGCTCAATAAACGTCATGGCGTGTTATTGGTGTGGTATGTAAAGCTGTAGCTGTTGTGTAAGGTACACCCTAAATGGGGTGGTGTACCCTTGAATGTGTGTAGAAGTCTTGTGTTCAGAGGTACAATGGGTGCCTATGTACCAGCTACACTCCCAGTACAGATAAGTGTGGCCACGTAGAAGGATATCCATGCCACAGTGGCAATACGGTAACCACAGGAGTGGGTGCGACATACGTGTGTACTACAAACATGTACAATGTGACATGTATGTAGGGGACTACTACCTATGTGATAGTCAGTGGGTGAATGGTGTAATGCAAAGGTGATGTTCATGCACCTTGTGTCATGCAGCTGGAGGCCATGATATTCATATCAGGTATCTGTCACAGTGACACCGGTATGGATGGAGACAGTATCAGCTGGTGGATCAATCATGGTGCTTTGTATGCAGTGGTTTGTAAAGCTAGGCAGGGAAAGTCCCTCTGTGCTAGCCTGTACCTCAGGGAAGCATATACTGAACATGAGGGGCCCAATGACTAAGGACTATGGTATGGCAAATGTAACTGAAATGCAGTAGGTACTATGGTATGCTATCCTCATTGTGTGTGTCCTGTCCATGAGCCACATTGCATAATATCCTGAGACATAGGGTACGATGTGCAGGTGAATGTGTATGTTGTCAATACTAGAATGGAGAACGGTGCTGAAAGGCAATGAGAGGACAATGTAGGATGTGTGGACTCCCGTATCATCATCAACTACCCTGGTAACTGTATGAAAGAAGTCCACCAGGTGTAGGGGTCATGCTCTGGCCCTAACAAGTCCAACCCGGGTGGCATCAAAGGACTGGAGCCCAACAATGTCTCTGTGAATGACGTCCATGATGATGTGCCCCATAGCCGTGCAGAACAGTCCAGTCAGGTGTGTAGGACTATAGTCCCACTCGTGCATTGTGGTGCAACCTGTGTGGAGTGTGATAAATGTTGCTGTGTGCCATTCAGGGGCCACAATGTCTGATACAAGGCTATTACTGAATATGGTGGCCTAGTGGGGAGACATGTCGTTCAGAGGTTTGTGAACATCACAGGTTGGGACTTTGGAAGGTGACATGGGGCCAGTGTCCCAGGACATATAGAGTGCAGGTTAGTACTGTGTAGGTGTGACCGCAGGGACACCACAATTTTTCTGCATGGATTGTGGCCCTGTAGTGAGTGAGAGGGTGTAATGTTAGCATTGAATCCATCCGCCAGCATGTTGCCAACATCACCTGGGTCTGTAATTTTCCTGAGTGACTGTTGTATGTGAGAGCAGATGTGGGTGTTGCCAACGACTACTGACATACCACCATAATGCCTTGTGGTACACCTTGGAAAGTGTCGCAGTAATGTTTACGTAGCTAGTCTTCGAGTATGTGATGAGGGATCCCGTGGCCCTACCGAGGCTGACCAGTGAGCTACCCCACCCATGGGATTGTACACCACTGCGCAACAGCCTCCACCTGTTGTTGAACATTATGTCCATGGAACGTGACCACCAGAGTGGCGTCTGTTATCTGGTGTGTACCATCATGGCTCTGTGTGGAATAGCATGATCCATGCAGTCGTGTACATGCTAATGAAGTGCACTGGGGTATGTTTCAACATTTGTAAGTGCAGTGTCCATCTGTACGGGTGTCATGACGTTAACAACCACTGTCATAAGACGTCTGTAGTAGGTGTTGTAGTACTCATGTACTGTGTATGCCATGAAGGGTGTGGTGCCGGGATGTGGCTAACAAGGTTGATTAGCATATGTTTAGAATCCACCAATGAGGGGATAACCCCAGGTGTGGAAAACCAGTCACATGTTGGTAGTGTTCATGTCAAGGTTAATGTTGGTCTTGGAGGTGGTGTGTATGGGTTGATCCAGCCGAGTGGAGGTTATGACTCATGGATGTGTCAGTACATGAGTGGCTATCCCAGTTAAGTGTGGGGTAGTGTCAGTCACACATCAGTAGTAGCTGTCTGAGCCCTACTGTCCAGTACACCAACAAATGAGATATGGTAACTGTGGGGTATGTTGTTGAATCTGTAGCTTGTTACAATGTGTATAGTGGTTCCAGGCACAGTTAGTTGCACATGGAGCACCTCTGATGCATTGTGCTAAGTACCTAGCCAGGATGTGTGTACAGAATAGTGGGATATGGGAACACCTCAGCTGTGGGTATGCCGGTCCAGGTATGTGCCTGAAAGGTATGGTCTGTGTATAACCTGTCATTGCAGGTGTGCTCTGCAGAGCCTAGAGGCAGGTCCCAGTCACTGCAGAGATATTGGAGTGGTGCATTATAAGGTGTACCTTGCCTGCGTGCGTCACAGAGGAAGATGCAAGCAATGTGTCACATGACCCCATGTCCTGCTTGCCAGTTCCTGTTCTGCCGGTGACTATTATTGGAAACTGTGCAAGACAGGCAGTATAGAACAGCAAGAGCATTACATGTGATCTGTACTCCCAGGGCTGACAGGTGCAGGTCATCTGTGCCAAAGCATTGTGTTTGACCAGGTCAGTCAAAGCGGACAGATACCAGATGCCTGTGGAATGACAGCAGAAGCATAGGCAACTGTTGAAGTGACACAGTCAGTCATTGTACAGTGGTATCGGGTCCGGATGAATGCATAATGCTCCCCAGGGCTAGGCCCACACCTTCAGGGCTACAACACTGGTGAGCTATTGCATGTCCCTGCACACGTATTCTGTGAAGTGGCATCTCAGGGCAGTCACACTAACATGGAGAATGACAGTCACATCATACATGGTAAGGTGTGGCATGGGTGCATAGGTTATGTTGCAGAACCAGTTATCCGACAGCAAGATGTAAGCGACTAGCACCTTGTGTAGCCTGCTGTGTGGAGCTGCAGTGTGACAGCCTACAGACTCACCTATGACTGGTGTGTTGTGTATGTTATAACACCCTACTGGCTGTATGTGATGGGCACACATGTGTCTGTGGGCTATAAGTTGGTGATGTTGTGTTCCGTGATGGGGGCTGCCTCTTGTGCCTACACAGAGTATGGAGAGGTACTGCACTAGTTGTCCTCACATGTGTGGCCTGTGGTGGAGATCATGTGAGACTATGTGATGAGTGGGGTTTGTTGCGAATGTTACACATCCCCACATGACTGTCAGGTGCAGCCAGGGTTGGTGGCAGCATTACTCCCAGCAGGGCTGCATAAGTGCATCCCCCACAGGCTGTAGTGTCGTATGTTGGGAGGTGAGCATTGAATGTGTACATGAGACAATTGCTCTATTGCCACATGTACAACATATCCATCATATAGACAGGCAATAGCACTGGTACGTGACAGTCGGACATGCCTGTATATACAACCATGTCTCACAGGATATGTGCATTACATGTGTACAACAGCTGTTGTACCATAAGCAAGCTGGAAATTTTAGGACAGTCAGTATACCTGTGGGAAATGGTGTGGAATGGGTGCTATATTAATCAGTTGCTTATGACATGCTCAAGTTCTGAACAAGTGCCTAGCATGACCATACAATACAGATAGGGTGTTGGATAATATCAACCCACAAGTGGTGACGACAGTCATAATGGGTGGCACCGCACTATAACCCTGCTGAGTATGGTGTGCATGTCCATGAACCATTATCACTGTAGATGTTAGCAGTACAGATGTACAAGACAGTACAGATGTTTGATTACAAATACCTTTGTATGTCACAGGAGTGTTCTACCAGTGGCCCGTTGACAGACTCACAACTACAAAAGGTGCCAGAGTGACATGTGCATATAACACCAGTGTCAGCTACAGTAGAACAGGGTTAATGTGCTGTACTCCACCCTCATTGTAGCCCATACCACACAGACAAATGTTAGGCATCTGTGTATGTCAGGATGTGAATGGCCATGACCTATGAGGAATAGCTGTGTCAGTGTTGTGAACAACATACAGAATGGGCTGTGTGGGTGAGGTGTGTGACATATGTGCACATTCTGATGGATGATATCAGCATTGTCACCGCCAGGTGAACATCCCTGTACCCATTAACTACCACCTAGGCTGTGGTCAACATTATGGACACTGTGTAAGGGATGGTGCTGTGCAGTACACCTCCCTGCCTTGGTGACGTCTCCAGGCCCCTTGGGTAGTGATACGAGATACCCATGTCATGACAGGGTGCCATCCATGAGCATGGAGATCATTGGACAGGCATATACAGCACTGGGGTGACCAATATTGGATCACATATCACCTTTAAGGGGTAATGGCCATGTGTGGATGGGCGATACCAGCCTTCACAATCCTCACCTCCACTATGCAGCATGCTGTCTACCTTGCATAAAGACATTTGCTACACCATGATGATGGACATGCTACATGTCCATATCCTGATCTGTAAGACATAAGTCATGGACAGCCACCATCCTAATACTAGGATCGCCACATGCTGGACAGATCCCTGTGCCATACATGTGACAAACTCCCGCCAAACCATGCAACCCTGTCCATCAAAGCTGCACATATCATCCCAGTCATACATGGTGTGATGGCTGCATGGTAGATGCAGTATCAACTGTCCGGATCAGTAATGCGGCACTGATGCACCTCGCGGTGGCATACTGGCTGTCTGTTACAGCTGGGAAACCTTGCCCATACATGCTATGGTTGATAACCATTCCTGCGAATGACATCTGACTAGCCATTGTCACATGTCTATCACATGTGCAACACAGGTGATCCATGGCAGGATGTTGAGCAGCTGTACAGTGCTGTGTAGATGTATATGGCAAAACACATACATATACAGGTGTCCATGCATATGTGTGTATTGTCACTGCTCAAGTCCATTAAGGCTGTGTCTGTGTTGATATGTGACATATACACAGCATCAAGGTCAACAGCAGTACCATGGACACATCCAGGTATGTGCAGATAGGTAAGAACACCAGTGCAGGCAAATAGACATGCCCACATCAAGACAGTATTCACATGGAGTATGAACACTGTAATGAGGTGACACACATATATGGTGATGATATCCAATGCATAACAGGTGTTACATGTGTGTGACACAAACACGTCAGTCATGTCAGTGTCATGATGATTTGCAAAGATTACTGTGCAGATGTACTAGATGTCATAGAAATGTATGTGCAGCAGTATCTGTGTACATCTCTGAAACTGTGACCTGTCGCCATCATTATGTCTTACAGATAATGCTTCGTACACGCCTTCCAGCGTACCGCCGCCAGGAGGATGATGTCCTCATCCCGTACCTCCATGAGAACTACAAGGTGTTGTTCAGCCATGTGCCACAGCATGCCCAGCAGCGGGACGACCTGTGGCAGGATCTACGCAGGAGGGTGAATGATGTGGGTTGCCATAACCGCACCTACTAGCAGGTGCGCAGACACTGCACGGACTTGATACGACATGCAAAACAGCGTGCCACTGCAATCGCCAGGGAACAAGGTGGAACAGGTGGTGGGCCACCAACCCAGCCCCCACTCACACACCGAGGAGCTACTGGCCATTATGATGCTGTACATGTGTCAGGACATCATTTTGTCAGACATGTATGCATGTTAAAGCACACGTCAGCAGATTACATGTCAAGGTCACGTCAGCCACGTGTACTGTTATCCTGTTCTGGTCCACATGGTGTATCACTGGGATGCATGCATACTACCATGATTGTGTGAACTGCATGGCTACTGATATGACACCTGCTTATTGTAGTGTGCACCCCAGGGAAGTATGCTTACTAACACTATTAATGTCTGAGCTGCATGCCTTCTGCCATATCACAGGCATGCTGCATGCCATCTGTCAAATCACATGCATGGTGTGTCTCTGTGTCTGTGTGTGTGTGTGTGTGTGTGTGTGTGTGTGTGTGTGTGTGTGTGTGTGTGTGTGTGTGTGTGTGTATTGTAATTTAGAGTCTTTCTTTGCATTCACAGGTGATGTAGGTGCATTACCCTCCTGCGGTCCATCTGATGTTAGTGTCCCCACAGATACTAGCAGTGATGAACATATGCATGAGGTACAGGCAGGGTTGTCAGGGGCTGAATCTGTGCCAATGTTTGCCATCCCAGCTATGTCCCCCTCTTCCCCGCACACAGTTCTGCTGCCAACACATACCGCATCACCAGTGGCCATAGAGGAAGGACAGTCAGCGTCTGTTTGCATGGAACATGAACGTGTGGAGGCTACAGAAGGTGTGTCTACACACCATGGTGTCAGTGTAATGACTGCAGATGTGCCACACAGGCATGTGGCTGGTGCTGCTCGTAGGAGGACCTCTGGCAGACATGCACCTGCAGGACATAGCGCAGCAGCTGGTATCACCAGATGCATGTTTCAGACTGTAATGTCGGCACAGGCATGTGCTGAACCACAGAACAGAGAAGGGCAGAGGCTGCAGAGGGCTGCTATCTGTACCCTAAATGACAACATCCAGGCATTGGCAAATGCTCAACAGCAGATTACTGATGTTCTGGACAGGCGATTGGGTGACATGGTCAGAATCCTTGACCATGGCATGGCAATCCGCGAGCGTGAGCTGTCTGTGCTGGAACATCTGGTAGGAGTGACGTAGGCCACGTGGATGTAGGCCAGCTACACCACCTAGTGCAGGTCAACGTGAGCATGCCACTTCACATGCCTGCTCCCATAGTGCTGGTAGCAGTAGCAGTGCAGCTGGTGCTGCACTGTCCACACCAGGACACAGCAGGCCATGTGGGCGTGGTTCTAGACATTCCCACTGGGGACATGGTTCCAGTGGACATGTGTCGTCGGACAGTAGCCAAACTGTATCTCCACCTGGTAGTGCCCGTGCAACCCCTGGCAGGCACAGGTCACGTGGCCGTGGCCGGACACAGTGAGCTGTACAACCTGGTCTGCACAATCTGGAGCTGTCAATAATACCCTGTGTAGGCCTCACAAAAGGCAGAACTGCGTGCACACATACACGCACACAGCAAAGACATCTGTAGAGCACCACAACACCCACATGCATACTGAACAGACATGTCCAATCATATCACTGGCCCTTACCCACACACAAGATGTCATCCATTGGTGCAGCCTATGCCCCTGGCAAATATTATCACCCTGTGCATATGATGAAGCCTGTGCCGCATCCCTGTCATCCACACCATTGGTGCAGGGACATGCTCAAATGGTCTGATGCACAGGGCGAACAGAATAGTGAGAAGTGTACATTACATTAGTTGTGTAAGAATAGTGAGAGAAGTGTATATTACATTAGTTGTGTGTGAATAGTGAGAGACATGTATATTACATGAGTTGTGTACTGTTGACATGCACCAGACATACCATGTAGTACAGGTTTAGCATGCATTGTTAAATGTTCACAGTATGTGTCTCTGTAACTACAATAACAGCATGTTGGTAATGATGCCCTGGTTTCCTCCTTATGTTCTACTTGCATATGCCTACAGGTAGCACTGTTTGCAGTCTCCCATGTGTATCTGTGGCATACTCACAGGCACATATGGCAATATCAGCATGCTATACGTAGCCTCAGCCTGACTGTTGGAAAGTCTAACATAACACAGATGTCCACACATATACTGATCCAGAAGCATGTGGGCAGTTTAATAGGCTGCAGTGGCTAGAGACATGACATCCATACCAGGTCACATCACAGGTATGTTGACATGGTGCAGGGGTTGTACACAGCGGTCTGGCCAATGATAATGTTAGAGGCCACTTGATAGCATGAGGCCTCACTGTGTAGCAGTAATACCCTGTCACATTACAGGAACATGCTCACACTCACGGGGTCAACAACACTATAACTCATACCTCATGGTGTTGAGGTGAGGACCCTTGCCTACGTGGTCATCACCGTCACAGTACTGTGAACCCACATGACGTGACACAGAGAAAGAACATGTACAGGTAGCCAGTGTGGCTGAGACCGATGGCATCAACAGGGTAGTGGACTGCATCACCATGAGGGGTTAGGGATTCTGTGTGTTCTGTATGGTAGTATGCACCTTCACTCCATGCACCAGACAGCCATACATACCTACATACACACACACACTGTGGAGACCACAAATGCTATACACATATGGATAGCTGATGTGTGTGATACACACACCACACCTGCTACGTAATGCTTTCCACACTGCAGTATGTACAGATCTCTACAACAGTGTACAGGGGTGTGTAACAATTGGGATGTATTCCCCACCATATGTGGCATATATTGTCACACAAGCAAACACACATGGCAGTACTGTGAATGATACACCTGCTATATGATGATACGTCTGACAGACATGCAGCAGTATTGGCAGCATTATGTGTACCAACGCTACCTTTTGCAATTGTGCTGCTATATGCACACGGGAGGATGTAAGTATTACAGGTGTCAAGTGATGTACTGTCGGTGACACCTGACCGCTGTGTAGGTTTTATGTCTCCACCGTCAAGTAACGGTAACATAGCGTACTGTTTGCACATGTAATGGTAGGATGGCGTGTGACACATCTGTGAGCTGTCCCTGGCAAACATCCATCTACACAGGTGGATCACCACTTTATGTACACACATCCATCCATACCTGCTGTACATCCTACCGTACTGTCAGTATGTCACCATATACAGGTGTCAAAGATGGGGCTGCATTGCAACTGCATGTTGTAGTTAGGCACAGATTAGTTACTTACATCAGCTACTGCACATGCATGGTAGCTGCATGCACACTACAGATTGTACATGTGTGTTGGTCCTACATGCCTGTCATGTAGCCATGTTTGTATGCATTGCAATTGGTGGACATGTGTGTTGACATACATAACACATGGACTGTTGTATGATATGATGGGTGTCATGAGTAACTAGTACAGAGGAAATGTGTCCTCGGTCAACATTGCTGCCTCATGTACTGTTAGCATTCAACAGCCATGGACCCACCTTCCATTTGCGTGCGTATGATTGCTGTAGCCACTTGTCTGCACAGAGGACAGCAAGAGCTATGCTATGTACATATGTGTCATGTGTGTGGTCCATGCACATATCCACTGCAATTACATGTATGACATAGCCTAACATGTGTGTTCGTTGGTGTACAGCGACAGTCATCTGTCACAGCTGTGTAAGACCCAGGGCCCCTGGTATGTGTAGAGCTGACCTGGTTATGTACAGCGGTATCATTGCAATGCATAACACATGATGGAACCCTGTCGGTACATGTGTAGTCTGCACAGTTGCTGTAGACCTATGTACAGTGCACTGGTCATGAGTCACATGGTGTTGTGTTAATGTATGGCTGTGTATTGCTGGTCTAATGACATGGTGATGTCGGAGGGCTACATTGTAGATTGTGGTGTGCACCTCTGTGATATGCACCTGAGACATCTGTGATAGCTCCTGAGTGTGTACTGGTCAATACATGTGAGTGGCCTTCATGTATGTGGGGACAGTAATACCATACTGTGCCCTTCCATGTTTAGAATCCATGTGCATGCAAGACGGCCCTTTGCAACTGTTAAGTGTGTGAGCATACCCATTACGCCATTGTGTAGACAGACACACAGTACATTCCAAACTGCTCCCTTCTGTGTTTAGAATCCGTGTGCATGCATGCAAGATGGCCCTTTGCAACTGCTAAGTGTGTGAGCATGCCCAGTACGCCATTGTGTAGATAGACACACAGTACATTCCAAACTGTGCCCTTCCGTGTTTAGAATTCGTGTGCATGCATGCAAGATGGCCCTTTGCAACTGCTAAGTGTGTGACCATGCCCAGTACGCCGTTGTGTAGATGGACACACAGTACTTTCCAAACAGACGTGTGATACTAAGCATGTGGGCATGGCCATTGACATCCTGTATAGCGATGGTGGTCATCCAGGCAACAGGTGTCCATTTTCAATGTCACAATGGATGCCTACATTGAACACACTGGTTGCTGTCTTGAAGGGTGTACTGTCTGTGGCACGTCCCGTATCTATGTAGTGTTGTTGTAGTGCTCCATAGATATTTGGTTGCCCCGATCACACCATTGCCGTGTGTTTGTCTATGTCTACCTTGGGACAGTAATATGCTTTCTGACTGCTCACTCTGTATACATTCCCTATTGGCGTCCTTGCCTTTGCGGATGATGTCACCCACTTAGAAGTATGCCTCTGGGAGTGCTGTGTTCAGTAATCTCGGTAGCACGTTCTGTAAATGCGTCATGCTGTAGTGTGTTAGGGTAGTTAGGTGTATGTTCGACTCCCAGCCCTGCCAAGTGTGTGTGTGTGTGTGTGTGTGTGTGTGTGTGTGTGTGTGTGTGTGTTTGCGCACATGCTCCCGCCCACCTGGGGACTAGTCTTGCTTTTAGACGCCGCACACCACAGCAGTTTGCTACCAACATCTTTGCCTTTGCGGATGATGTCACCCACCTAGAAGTATGCCTCTGGGAGTGCTGTGTTCAGTAATCTCGGTAGCGCGTTCTGTAAATGCGTCATGCTGTAGTGTGTTAGTGTAGTTAGGTGTATGTTCGACTCCCAGCCCTGCCAAGTATGTGTGTGTGTGTGTGTGTGTGTGTGTGTGTGTGTGTGTGTGTGTGTGTGTGTGTGTGCACGCGTGTGTGTTTGTGCGCATGCTCCCGTCTGCCTGGGGACTCAGTCTTGCTTTTAGATGCCGCACACCACAGCAGTTTGCTACCAACATCTTTGCCTTTGTGGATGATGTCACCCACCTAAAAGTATGCCCCTGGGAGTGCTGTGTTCAGTAATCTCGGTAGCGCGTTCTGTAAATGCGTCATGCTGGAGTGTGTTAGGGTAGTTAAGTGTATGTTCGACTCCCAGCCCTGCCAAGTGTGTGTGTGTGTGTGTGTGTGTGTGTGTGTGTGTGTGTGTGTGCGCACATGCTCCCATCTGCCTGGGGACTCAGTCTTACTTTTAGACACCGCACACCACAGCAGTTTGCTACTGACGTCTTTGCCTCTGGGGATGATAACACGCACCCAGATGTCTGCCTCTGGGACTGCTGTGCTTAGTAATGTCGGTAGCGCGTTCTGTAAATGTGTCATGCTGTAGTGTGTTAGGTGTATGTTCGACTCCCAGCCCTGTCAAGTGTGTGTGTGTGTGTGTGTGTGTGTGTGTGTGTGTGTGTGTGTGTGTGTTTCCAGCTGCATGACAACAGTACATTGCTTTGACAGTATTCACTCTCCATAACATCCGTGCGGCGTCTTTGCCTTTGATGCTGCTGTCTGCAGGCTAGATGTGTGCCTGTGTGAATCATGTGATCCACTGATCACGGTAGCGCATTTTGTAACTGCATAATGCTGTCATGTGGTACAGTGCTTACGTTTATGTTCTGCTCCCAACCCTGCCAAGTGTGTGTGTGTGTGTGTCTGTGTGTGTGTGTGTATATGTATGTATCTATCTACTGATATATATATATATATATATATATATATATATATATATATATATATATATATATATAGATAGATATAGATATATATACAGAGAGAGAGAGAGAGAGATATGTATGTGTATAGCTATATATATATATATATATATATATATATATATATATATATATATATATTGTATATAGATATGTATGTTGGGAATATCACTCTTGACTGTGCTGCATTGTCTGTACGTGAACACCTTGGATGTATGTACATCTGCTATGGCTCCGTGATAGTGCACATACTGTGTGCTGTAGTGAACGTGGGTTATACATGTGTAGTGACCGGTTATTGTGTTGCTGGGTATTACATGGGCATTGGAAACAATGTTAATGCAGCACCTTTGAGTGGTCATATGCAGATCTCGGAAACAGTCAGCGGTGGTTATTACATTGGAGTGTGAGTATGGCTCATATCCATCTGTAGTAACTGTCATGTCTATGCACCCCAGGTTAACATTACAGACACACGTTTATCCACAGGTTGTGGTACAGATCCCAGGACTGTATGTGTAGACATTGACAGGTGCAGGACTGGGTTGTGTTGGATGCATGTAGGGATGTCCATGGCCAGTAATGGGGATCTCTACAGCCTGGCAGGTATGGTCTGTGACTGTCCCACAACCTCCTGTATATGGCTGACACATGCTGTACCTGTGTATATGCAGACACACACACTTACCACAAACAGCTATGGCTATCACATACACATACCCATTGTACCACCATTGGGCCATGCAATAACCATTGTCCCTCACACACACACACCTACGTGTACATTGGATGGTTCTATGACAGCTCTGGACATGTTAACACCACACCCTGTGCATATGATGTCACCTGTGCCACCACCTGTGATGTGTAACATTGATGCAGGATCTGACTAATCTGGTGCTGCTGCACACAGTGGCTTTATTCCACTGTATTGATGTTAGCATGCTGTTAACACACAGTGTGTTACTTCCAGGTGTACATCAGCAGGCATGATGCATTGCAGCTATAACCATCACTGTAGCATAGTTTACAGCACTGTTACCTCTGATGATGTAGTCTCCATCCATGTGCCATTTCTCTAATGTGTGTAGTATTGGCAGCATGTGTGTCTGTGTGTGCAGTGATGTGTGTAGTACACATGTATACCTGCTTACAAATGCATACACAACATTACACAGGCTTCACCATTCATACACTAGCTTACTCGTTCTTCCACACATGCACACGGGCTAACATGCGCGCACACATACTTACTCGGGCTTACTGGCGCACATGGGCGCAGACACACTGTAGGCAGGTTTGCAGGTCACATCGGGGGTATCCATGGCATATGCTGTCAGTCTCCTGACGTTCTCTGGGATAGCTCATGACACGCCTCTTCCACTGAGTACTGACAGCACACATGTGACACTACTCCGGTGAGGTTACAGTGTTTTATACATACACACTCCTGTTGTCACCTATCTTCTACTCTAATAGTCTCCTTAACCTACACTAAACTGTAGAGGCTTGGCCCATATGGCATGACATGTGATTCACTATCCTCAGCCTCACGTGCCTCACATTGCCGACATATGCTTCGTTACATCTCTGACAGAGTGCTTCCACACATAGGTACCAGTACGCCGTAGCCATTTTGTCTCCGGCTTGCCATTCATCTGCATGGCATACTAACATCTAACTAAACCTACATTTTGTATGTATATTATCCATATGTCTTGTGTTGAAGCACAGCGCATTCTCGTAGCGCTGCGCTACGCTTCCACACCAGGGATCGGGGGAGGACAACTACTGATTCATTGATATCCAATGGACAAAGCCGCCACTGACCTTGGACTTGGACATTGGCATGCTTCTTTGACTGCATTCATACTGTATTTGCAGCTGTCATTGCTCCATTTAGCAATGTGCAAAATGTTAGTCGTTAACATCAGGGTACATTTCTGCACATAACTCTGCTCTTGCACGGACAGCTTACTGTTTCATGTATCGTGTAGTTACGTAGGGTTACCACCTGTCCCACTTTGTGAGGGACAGTCCCTCTTTGGGCAGTTGTGTCCTGCAAAATATTGTGAGAAAATGGCAAATGTCCCGAGATTTTAGGACAAAATTATTTTCTATATTGTATGTAATAGTTGCATAAAACAGTTATTCTGCATCTGAAACACCTAAATGTTATACAAAACAGAATAAGGAACAAAAATGCTACAAGAATAAACTTTTATTCAGGCAAACAACTGAAGTTCTGTCCTTTGTACTGGCCATGGGTATGTTTTGCCCTGCAAAATCTGATGTTTGTAGCACAAATGTCCCACTTTGGCCATTTGGAAAGGTGGCAACCCTATAATTACATCATTTGCATAGCTTACACATACAAATGGGGTATGTTGCAAATCCCAACATTGTCCATGCAATGTTCATGTTACGGGCGGTGTTGCACGCCCCTACAGGTGTTTGCTGAATAGCCTGGCAGTCATCTTTCCTTGCTGTACTCTCACTCAATCCATAAACACCGGCGCTTCATGTATCATGGCCTAGGCTTTGCTGTGTGCTATGTCTATTTGTGGTGTATGCATGGCTGTGTGGGTATGTCCCACTGTCATCATTGGTAAAGGTGACACCCTATAGGTACTTCCTGTAGACTGCTGTGTCATTTGACATGTCAGCACATACCTGTGGATGAACTTCCTACTTCAGCGCTTTTCATACCTTCTGAGTTATCTTGCAGTCGATAATGCTGTTTCCTCAGACATGTATCTGTTTCAGATAATACCTATCAATCTCCTAGTGCAAAACATCTGTACAAAGCCTAACATGATGGGGTACAGATAGGGGCAGATTCTACATATTGCTCTTACAAACGTAGATAGTTGACAGTATTATAGGTTTTGCATTAGTATGGCCTTTCTGAGGGATTTGGGGTCTTAAACACATATGTTTATCATTATTTAATGACGTCATTTCTCAGGTATTTGGCAGACAGGTACAGATTGTGAGAGGAACACACCACACATATGAGGCATACATCTGCACGTTCGTACAGTTGCGAGGTATGTTTCTGATACTGGACATCAATTTCCTTATGCCAATACACGCAATACATGGCGCCATCACAAGCCAGTTACCATTACAATCCTATTGCAGGACACACCCATCCACTGGGTTATATTCCTCACACAGGCCAACAGGTGCTTATTCACACTAATTATTCCATCATGTACCTTATGTGTACGCCGGTATTTGCGCTTTCCATCAGTGGCAGAGCTCACGTACAAGTATGGGGGACTGGACACTGTATCAGTGACACTGCATGACACCCTGAGGGACACATGTCTTTTGAGTCTATTGACCTTCCACATTGACTTTCACAGGCCATACATTGTAATTCACATTTGAGGACAAACATGCTTATGACTTGTACATGTTTTGTCATTTGTCCTGACGTCTTTCTTCTCACCTGTCCACCTAGTATCACTAGTTCTATACATTTCATTAGGATGGGTTACCTTCATACCTCTCACCTGTACACATTATGGGTATACACCCTGGGGTTTGACCTATGATTCTGTTACATTTGTCATGATAATGTGCCTTTCTGGTAGATTGCTGGCAAGCCATGACAGACTGTGCGGTTAGGTAATCATGACTGACATTTCTATTTCATGATTACTAACTCTCATAACATTCGTATTCCCGACTACGCAATTATTCTATCAACGGTCTGACTTTGTCTCAGGTATATTTAATATAGTCCCTATTTGTCTGTTGTGTACTATGCCTTAATTCAGCTGTCTTATTCTGACATTCTGGCTGGTATGGTTGCCATCTTGGTCATACGCGTGTCCATCCATGATAATCGCCTACATGACACTGATATAGGTCCCTACGTCTTCCCCCAATGGTTTACACAATATCCAGTAGATGGGTTGCCCCTTTTTGGAGAATGTAGGCATGTGCTATACCCACATAGGTATATTGATCACTCCCATGGGGCGTACCTACTAGATCTGTGCCAACCAACACCTTGGCCCAATTCTACATACCTATGATTCCCATACCTGACACACCTCCACAGTACCCATTAGGCATGTTTAATGTGAGCGATAATAAAGTGTGAGGACACTTCTGAGCACTCCTCACTCTGCGGATATCAGTTTGTATGTCATACATTCAATCAACCCATGTGTTATTACCATTGCACCTGCTACTGTTGCATGTACACCTATATCGTAGTTGCAGGTGTGACTTCTTTTGCATCAATGACTGTTGGCACTTCGTATAGGATCAATTTTTGGGGTCCTGCAAAGGACACTTATATTCATGTTTAACGTGTAGAACTTGCAGGCCCTGTCACACTGGTACTTTCTGGGCAATGGTTTGGAAACCATCGGTGTATTCTCCTTTCATGCATGTCTGTCTGTCTATCCATATTAGCTATACCATGACCTATTTATGTACATGTGTTATATGTACAGGGACATATGTTTGTTGCATATCTATTCATGTATCATGTGTGTATAAATTTCTATATGTACATATATACATATGTCTGTACATTCCTCATCTCGTAATTTGCTTTGGATTATGTCTGTGTATATATGTGTATATATATATATATATATATATATATATATATATATATATATATCTCCATATCATACCTTTCAACTGTACAAATTTCCGCTGCATGTACAGCTGTTTGCCTCTTATTTTTGGTCCGTTTTTCATAACCTTGTGTCTGTCTGGCAAGTTAGTGGCATATCATTAAAGACTGATGTTGGTAAATAATGACAACCATTTCAGATTACGACTTCATACCCTTCAGAGAATCCATGCTAGTGACACACCTGTTATTCTATCGACTTTCTATGTTTGTTAGGGCAATATCTGGGGATTGTCCGTATTTGTACCAGTTGTTGTCATGGCTTTGTCCGGTTTCGTACTTTACGGGTTTAACAGGTATGAGCCATGTACATAGAACGTGGGGAAAACACCATTCATTTTCTATTCTGTAAGCAGATTACACACGCGCAGGCGCACTTGCATATCCTTATTGTGGGTTACATGTGTTTCATAGATAATTGTGTTTCCGTGAACTTTCATAATTCTGACTGTAACAGTTATATATCTGTATTCCAGTTTACGGACTACTGCGTAACACACATTCACCTTTACATATTTAAATGTGTGTACTGCATGAACGCTTTCATTACACTTTCAAGTTATATGTGCAGTGGTCGTAGGTCAACCGGGACTGCATTCACGTTGGCTGGATACCGGAACCACTATTCTATTGGTGTTCTCCCTCATTGATATGCATACCCATACTACTTAGCTACATCAACATACGCCTCACCGCTTCACCTACGACACAGGCATCCATTCTCCTGCTGGGAAGAAGGCGGTACTACATATTACACATTCCCTGTTGCCTACTGCTGTGGACTCCGGCTGCATTGTTAATCACTCCGAGGATATTCAGAACACCAAGGCATATAGTCCAGCCACATACAGGTCTTTGATTGTCAGGATGTGCATGTAGTGATCTGGGTTTAGGCTTGTCCACCTGGTGAAAGGAACTTCCCTGGTCAAGGTCAAATGTCAGACGAAGCATATGGGCAGGGATTATCTCCCTATTTTGAAGTTTTACCTGTGTTTATAGACACAGGTGTTTGGGCACCTGTCAGCAGCTTATTCTGTTGGCGTTACATATTATGGGTGGGGTTGTTATAGTCCATACTCCACGGTGAGGGGTGTTCCCATTCACATTTGACTATTACCTGTATACAGTCATACGGGGATTATTATTTCTGGACATGAAGTGACTACAGGTATGCAGTTGTACATTACAGAAGTGTGAAGGGCTGTTCCTGAAAAATATGTACGGACCATACCTCTCAACCTGTTAGAGCACCAAACCTGCGCAAAACCTACATGATGGGGGGACAATTAGGGACACATTTTAACGATTTCTCTTACAAGCTTAGAACATTGATAGAATGCTAGGTTTTGCATTAGCATGGCTTTTCTGCAGGTTGTGGAGTCTTATACTCAGAACATTTCTCATTATTTAGTGACGCCAATCCTCAGCTATTTACCACACTGGTGCAGATTGTCGGAGGCACACACCAACACTATGGGGTGAACCTGTGGTCATTCTTAGGGTTGCCACCTTTTCAACTGCCCAAAGTGGTACATGTTCTGTAGAGATGTCAGATTTTCCAGGACAAAACATACCTACAGCCGTGCATAGTACTGAACTTTAACCTTTTTTGTACATATAATAGCTTATTCTAGTAACATTTGAATTGCTTATGCTACTTCACATAACATATTGAGGATTCATATATAAAATAACCTTTTTATGCGACTATTAAAGTAAATTAGGAAATAAACTCTCAGGACATTTGCTATGTCTTGATTTTTTTCACAGGACACAACTGCCTACAGAGGGATTGTTAGTGGGATTGCAAAGTGGGACAGACGGTGACCTTAGTCATTCTGTGAATATCCAGACAGTTGAGTGGTATGGCATGGACCTCTGTAATACGCTGTTGTGTTCTGACACGGCAGTAGCTCAGCATTAAAGACTGCAGTTGGAACGTGCTGACAGACAGTTGGGTTTCAGACTTCATACTCCAGACATTAATGCTAATGTGCAAACTGTTATTCTATCAAATTCTATGTTTCTAAGAGATATGTTTACAGATTGTCCCTGATTTTGGACCTTTGTCTCACTTATATTCACGGCTCTGTCCAGATATCCTGCTCACACAGGTTGACAGGTATGGTCAGTCACGACTGCACACAGTCAGTGTCCCTCACACTTGATCAGGGTTGACCTGTTTACGTAGTGTCTTCCTCGCCCTCATGCCGTTTTCTACTTTGCAAATGTGCACATTATATTCTCCCTCCTATTCGTGTCTGGACACGTGCATCACGGGAAGGTATTTTATCCTGGGTGGTAGGTTATGCATGCCCACTTAGGGCTGGACAGTGTCATGGACCTCCAATGCACGTTCTGACTTGTGTCCAGATATCTACTGGATTGGACATCATGTCATCATACCCATTCTACTATTTACACAAGTTGGTCATCCCGTGAGGGATATCCCAAAAATTGGTCAAAACCAAAACAAGTTAGATAACGAAGATTTGTGTGGCTGCACGAAAACATGCAGGGGGTTTTACCTGCAGGGGATACATGGTTTGCAATCCTGACACTGCCTAGGGTGACAATACCTACTACATATGCGTAGGGGTCACTGTGCATAGCTGTTTCTGCAACAAACCAGTGGACCAAGTTCGGCTGGATTTGGTGGATGTTCTGGTATGGTGGCAGGTTGTGTGTTGTGGAGGGTATGCTGGGTAAGCTATTATGCATCCAGGTGTGTTGCGTTTGTTATGGCCAGTTCCATCAGGACCCATATGTGGGTATGTGACGGTGCCGTATCTATACATTTGTCTCGCATATTTCCATATTCATATATTTGTGGGATTGTGTTCTACACTATGGCCTGTCTGCTTGTCTTGCAGCTGTTTCTACATGAGGTTGTGTTTCTTTCCACTTCACCCGCTGCCCCCTCATACACCTCCAGTTCACCTTTTCTGCATATGACACAAGTATCACCTTTGAGGAATTTACCATTAAACACACACCTCTCACACGCGAATTACTCACACCCCATAGAGCACTACTTTGGTTGTTGGCCCATGACACGGCCAGAGTTACACATTGACTACCCTACATGTGTCGGGTACCTTTATGGTTGTGTGGACTACCCTGCCATGTTTGCTTTCCACATGCTATACCTCACGCACATAGGTACACGCCCTTACTTCACTTTCATTACTTGGTTGGTGTATCCGGGTACTACCCATTCGACTGTGTCACATACACGTTCGGATTATACAGCTGACTTCCGGAATTTGTCAGCCTGTTCTACTCATTGGTAGGATGGCACTTTTTCCTATGTCCAAGTTATTCCTTACACATATCTGACCATTGTGGACATTGCCTCCCCACAGTCGACAGTTGTGTTTCCACCTTTTCAATTGGCCACAGTGTGACATAGGGTTACCACCTGTCCCACTTTGCGAGGGACAGTCCCTCTTTGGGCAGTTGTGTCCTGACATGTAATTGTCAACATGGCAAATGTCCTGAGATTTTAGGGCAAACATATTTCGATATTTATGTGATAGTTGCATTAAACAGTTAATTCTGTATCTGAAATACCTGACTGTTATGAGAAACAGAATAAGCAACTAAAATGTTACAGGAATACGCTTCTCTTTAGGCAAAACAGTTATGTTCTGTCCTTTGTACTGGCCGTGGGTATGTGTCGGCCTGTACAGTCTGATGTCTGTACCAAACATGTCCCACTTTGGCCATTTGTAAGGGTGGCAACCCTACTGTGACAGTTGCGGTGAACACAGCATATTTTATAGGCCGACACATACCCACGGTCAGTTCGGCAGATAGAACTTACAATTCTTGCCTATATCTAAGCTTATTCTTGTAGCATTTCGATATCTTATTCTGTTTGTTATGACATTTATGTATTATACGTCCAGTGAAATATGTTTAATGCAACTATTGCATGACATCTACGGAGGAATTATGTCCTATATTCTCTGGACATTTGCCAGTTTTACATGTTTGTGTCAGGACACATCTGCCCACAGAGGGACTGTCGCTCGCAAAGTGGGACAGGTGGTAATCTTATTCAACGGTACGGATCATACTGTTCCTTTTGGCCTACATGTGTCTGTGTTGTTATGGCTCGTTTATATGCTCCTTCTTTTTTGTTTACATGCGTATGCTATTTCCTATCACATTTGGTATGTGAAATACGGACATACCTTTTGTATGTGACTATTGCATGGCTTGTGGGATATGATTCAGACATACGGTCACTACCTATATCTACATTTCTCCTCGTGTATTTTGTTATGGACACATCTGCACAGCTATGTTCCCTCCCTCAAATTATGAGTCGGCTGGTGACCCTCTCCATTGGACTGGACGTACCTACTGGTGGCACGCTAACATCTGATACGTTTCACTTCCACATGGTATAGCTATCTACACTATGTTAGACTGCAGGCACACGGTTTTCCTGCCATTTGTTCATGGGTGGGGACCCATTATTCCCTACCGTGCATTTGTGTTTGAGTCTTCATTTTCTGTTCGCAGGGACTCTGCTTTGCATATGTTTCAGTCTCCACGGACACTGATAGGTACGATTACTATTGCTGGCAGAATATAATATTCAGCAGTTTAGGTTGCTCCTAGAAAGCCGACATTGACACACCTCCCTGCGCAACTTCGATACGCCCCTTGCACTCATGCACGTTTCCTATGCATGTGGCTGTGGCGGCTGCGCGTCTTCATTAATATACATATGGCGCAACTACTCCACATCTACGCCACATGGCCGGCACAAGCCTTATGCCAGCCTTGCACCGAGCTTCATGAATCCGGGGGTTGGTGTTTTCTCCTACCACTAAGCATCATAGAGCTGTTGTAGTCTGCCATCCACACTACGAATATATGGTGAGTGACTCATGAGCATTCAACATGCCTTCATTGCCTGATGTTGCAATGGTTATAAATCATGCGCAATTTGCCTTGCATGCTAGCATTTCATACAGTTCTGACTTAATGGTGTACACTGCTTGTGAATATGGTACCACTTTACAATGATTTTGCAAGAATGAATTTGAGGTGTGAAATGTTTTTCTGCATGGAAAAGATGACATTTTCATTAGTTTGCAAATCAAATATGGTGACTTACAAACCTTTCAGACTAAATTAGAATCGCTTAGAGAGAAGGTTTATATACCTGAAGCAAAATCTGACCATCTTGAAATTTTGTAATCAGAGGTCATAATATGAGCAGGCTAGTGGTGTGGTGTCAGACACCACTGATTCAGAAGCACTGGATTTCCAGACGCCACTAATGGAAAATCCTGTACACTGGCAAAAAGTTACTAAACACATGTATGGATAGGACTGAGTGTTCATCCTGAGAGTACCACTGATTCCAAGAGTGATGACCCATAGCATGGATAAGACATGTTAGGATTACTTAGCTTCTAAAAACTGTTATGTAGGTTTTATAAGTATTTAGTAAAAAGTTATCTTGCAAAGAAAAGAAGGGAAATATTCTGCAATCTATAAACACATTAAAATATTGCTTTGCCCCTTATCAAAAAGATTTGAAGAGAAACCAAATTTCTTAATCAGGTGGTTTAAAGTGACTAACTAATTAAGAGTTTCTAGTTTCCAGAAAGTGTAAGGATATGCTAAAGACTCTCTATAAAGTTTTATAAACAGACCGGGGATGTGGCTGGCAGCTCAACATGGCAGCTCAAAATTTCTACAGCTCAAGCTATACTCATTGGTCTCATTAATCTTAGCCTAATTAGGCCTGCTTCTGCCACAATGGAGGTAGCCAGTAATATTTGCAATAATGCTGCACTGACAGAACTTTCCAGTACATCTGTTGACAATTAGTGCATGGCACAAATGCTTAAAAAGTTGCAGGCTGTCTCGACAGAAACAAAGAGACTGTAAGATTAGAAATGCCTGTAACAAGATAGTATTAAACAGATAAAAGCTGAGTTAGTATGGATGCAAGATACGTTGTGAAAGAATGAGAAAATAACTAAGTAAAACAGACTAATAGAAGAGTTAGAGTATGATCTCCAGTATGCACAGAAAAGTGTATGATTTGGAGAACTGTTATCAGAGGGTGAACATACACCTAAATGGCATATTGGAGTTGGTAGAAGAGAAAGAGAGAGAGAGATCTAATAAATTACAATTATAATAAAATTCTCCCAGCAATTAATGCTCCAGCTGATATTAATTGTGAGATGGACAGAATCCAAGGGGTCGGTAGTCATATTTTTAGCAACCAAGGCAGGTTATTCTAAAATTACACTCCTTCTCGGCTAAGAATAGTCATTAAACAATAATTAGTTACTACACAGAATATAAGTTGAAGAATAAGTGATCCAAGGCTTGCAAGACTTTTTGTGTGGTTTGCATTTTAAGAGGAGTGCATTTCCAGCTGTAAAGAGTGAATTGAAACAAAGGTGCCTGTTATCATGAGTTTCCAATTCAGTGGTGCTGGTGATATTGCTGGAGGGCCAGAGCAGACACTTTGATTCACCTCAACTGGGTAGGGAATTTTTTGGGTTTGACCAGGCCTATAGTGGAGTGCACTACTATGCTCCTTAATGATGGGAAGCTAAGTTCTGGTGTACTTTTACTAAATTTCAGCATTACCAAAGAATAGACTTCTCCAAAGATTGCTGCAGGAATTGTGATGAGGAGTATGAAGAGTGGAGTATGGTTTCTAAAAAAGTTGTGAGGATGTCCAAGAACCAGATAAGCCACTACTACGGACTAAAGGGGCTTTTATATCCATTCACCCCTCAAATTTGGATGACAGTATTGTTAATTAGCAGTGAGAGAAAAAGGAAAATTCAGATGTGCAAAAGGATAGAGATATGACATCTGACAGAGCAGAATTTAAAAAGGACTTGCAGGATCAGTAGAGAAGGGGGCAGGATGAGATTGTTTTGCAAGATGCAAAAGTTGATAAAGGTACTATGGTAGGACAATGGAAAGGGGAAAAAATTACTGGAGGGATGACTAGTTAAGCAGTGACTACTCATTTTGTAAGATGGCTTTACCATCGTTGTAAGCCACATAAGACTGTTTGGAACTGGCTGTGAAACTGCATTGCAGTCAGTGACTTGTAAACATTAGGCCATGTGTTTCCTGCTAATTAGAAGCTGACTTAGTTTTCTTAGTGACTTTGTTGTAATTACCAGCACTTAGTAGAACATGTGAAGGACTCAAGGATGTAAATCATTTTGCTTGTTGTGGATTCATCTTTTATGATATTTTGCTGTCAATGGTATTGTAGAGTGACATTTTTGTTAGAAGTTATTGTTTTAGCTTCTGTTCCTGCATAGGTGGAGGTATATTTTGATATACTGTGACTGCAGCTGAAAGGAAATGATTTAGTGCTAGAGTGGTTTAAACATTTCATCACTTAGGCTGATTTAGTAGGTAACTCTATTGCTGATTTTGGGAAATGGGAGTAGCAGACCATCTCTTCCTAACAAACATACACCTCCTAACAAACACACCTCCTAGTTAAAATGGAGAAGTTACCAGTGGATGCAATTAGGCTGGGGCTTCATGGCTAAGCTTATAAAGGTCCTGATGGTTGTTAGCCTAGTATATACCTATGAAACTATGAGTGATGTATACTGTCTGCCAAGCAATGACTAGAGCCCTCCAGTAGAGTTGGTATAGATCCTGTATGAATCAATGCAGGATGGGGGGGTGGGAAGCACCAGGATTGGAGGGTGAGGGGATGGGATGGGGAGAAAAATTCTCATTAAAGATAGTTACATGGAATGTGGGGGGCGGGGGGGGGGCATAATCCAGTCAAGTGAGCTAGAACATGGAGTAAATAAAATTACTTAATGCAGAAATAGTAATGCTTTAGGAAATTAAATTTAAGAGGAAAGAGGCATTGAAACTGGGAGATAGTGTGAAAAGTGGCAGGCTGTAATACAGTTAAAGAGGGAAAAAGAGTTGTGATCCTTATGATAAAGAAAACTCTGGAGGTGATTTTAAAGATAGTGGAAGAGGAAAGCATGTAGATCATCACAGGCATTCATTTAAGTGGATAAGATTGGACATATGGTAAATGATATGGTCAGAATGTGGACTATTCTGAATTTTTTATGGATATCATCAGTCACTGGCAAAACATCTGACCTTGGTGTGAAAAGGAATTGATAGGGGGGGTTTAATATGGTTGTGGATTCAGAGTGAGATAGGTAATTTGGTAGTAAGGAGTCGAATATGATTTCTCAGTGGATGGAAAAGGACAGGTGGCCAGACATTTGGAGGTCATGGTGATGAGGTGGTATTTACCTTTACAAACAATGACAAAAAACAAGACAATGAGTTTGATAGATTTTTAATGGGGAGCACGATGATATACATTGACAAGCCATTTATAGAGAAAAGATGTTACTTACTGTTAAAAAATATGTATTAATGTGTGTATGCTTAATGCTAATTAATAATCAGAAGAATTAACACGTTTTTCATTCTATTTTACATGCACTGTGTTATATATAAATTGAGTTTCATATGAGACTGAAAAAGATACTTTTTGAAAACTGCAGTATGCTTTCTGAAACTTGCAAGATGCCCTCTGACCTAGTAATTGCTAGCACAGCAATATCCATGTTCATGCCTTTTGGAAATGTACTTGAGAAGCAGGTGCTTATCTGCTAGGTCAAGAACGAATGAATGAACAATACTATATTCTGTAAATGTAATGATTTTAAACAATCATCTCTGTTCGAAGCATGAGAACATGTGCAGCTGTAGAAGCTTAGAGATAAAGTAGACAAAGGATTATTAGAGAAATTAACTGTTAGCATTGTGCTTAAATTAGCCATAGTACATTGAATAGTAACATAACATGTATCTAACTGGTGGTAATCAAGGCCACGTTGTTTTCCTCAGGAAGTTTCTCACAAAAATTGATAAATCAGCAGAAATTCATGGGAATGATGGTCAACAAATGATGATGAAAAGACTGGTAATCTATTACGTCAGCTTGGTAGGCCATGTCTAGTTAGAGAATGTATAAAAATGAAAGTATTTCCTGTTTCTAGTTGACAAACTCTGTAATAGCACGTTTTTGTCTCCTTGCTACAAGATTAAAGTGCCTTAACCTGAACCTACCGTGTTTTGATCATTTTTAAAGTATATTTTTCCTTTGACAGTTTGGTCCTTCGGACCGGAAAGTACCTCTCGCTCTAGGCCTAGGGCAGAATTGGGCCCGGTGGCATGCATCCGTACAGAGAAGAGGCCAAATCGTCTCTTCTGTTTTGAAAGACCTCCTACTGAATTGTCGTTCGAAAGAGGCCAGCCACTGTTTCTGATCTGGGACTGGAGGATAAGTCAACAATCCAGTGGATCAACTCATGGAAGGTCAGGTAAGGAGGAATTTACCTTATTTCTGTTTTAAGATCAGGGACTAATTACAGAACTGTTTTTGTCAGGAAGATTTGCATGTGCAGATCAGGGACGAAAAAGGTTATTGTCCTGTCATAGATCAGGGAAACAGAATAGGTAGGCAGTTATTCTAGATAAACTGTGAAAAGGTGTAGAACAGTAGTACCACGTGATAAGAAGGGTTACGTAACAATTTACAGCTTAGCTAAGGCAACATGGGAAATCAGTGCACAAAAAGTTCCCGAGACCCACCTAACTGAAGACGAAAATATATGCAATTACAGCGTGCCGACAATGTTAAGTACTATACAAAATGGGTTGATAAGTATAAATTCGATGGTAATTTAGATAAACTTGCACTTATTAAACTTGTCAGGCAACTTAAAACAGACGCAAAAGGTCAATTAAAAAAGCAACGACAATTAGGAATTCCCCAGGCACATAGGTGGCTTGAGGAAGCAAATCGCAGGAACAAAAGATTAAAAATTCAAAAACAATGTTCTTAGACAAAGAAGATAATAACTTGGTAATAGCGACAGCCCCTCCTTCGCCCCCTCCACTTCCCTTACCAGAATATGAAGCAAGTGGACAAGCTGATCCACCTCCGCTATACCCAGCTGTTTCTACAGCATCAAAACCGTTTGTCAGGGATCCTATCAAGACAAGGTCTCAAACACGCGACTTGAGAAGGGAGATTGAACTATATGAAATAAATAGAAAATCACCAGCTATGAGTGAGGAAGAGATATGTCCACTCATAGAAGTACCAAATCCTCAGGCAGGACAGGCAGGACATGATCCGTCTCTTTTAGTTTATAGACCATGGATGCCGGAAGATGTCCGGAAAGCCACGGAGGGAATTCCCCATCCGAAAGTGAATTTTAGAAAATTTTTAGAAGACTTACAGGGTATGAGATTAAGTTACCATTTGAATGGAGAAGAAGTAGAAAAAGTAGTTAGACAAATTGGAGGTCCAGATTGGCACATGATCAGTGGTGACTGGAATCCCCGTGACGCAGAGCTTAGACCACTCCCACATACTAATGCAGAATTAGATGCAGAGTAAAGGGTCTGACAGACCGAATCTCTGAAAAATGGAAGCCTAGGGCTGATTGGACTTGCATTAATCAGTGCATTCAACAAGAAGGTGAAACAGTTGATAGATATTATGCTAGATTATTAGAGTGTTTTAATAACCACTGCGGAATGCAGATACCAGAAAATCAGACACATGATTCCCCATATGAGCAGCAGCTGAAGAATGCATTCTTGAAAGGTAGTATAACTCCCCTTAGCAGCTTTATTACGAAGCACATGGTAGATCATCGTACGAGTAGATTACAGCCATTACTTGAATATGCAAGACATGCAGAAAGACATTTTAATAGTAAAAAGAAAAATAAAACTCAAGTATTTTCAGCAGAAGATTGGTCAGAAGTTTTTGTAGTACAAACTGGAAGAAAGGGTAAGAAAAATACCCAGGGAAATAAACAATCTGATAAGCGATCAGAGGATTTTGAAGAAAGAAAGAAAAGGGGTGAATGTTTTAAATGCGGGAAAAAAGGACATTTAGCAAGGGATTGCAGGCTAAATAAGAAGGTGACTACAGAAAATAAAGAGGATGAGGAATGACTATATGATAGTCAGGAATCACTGAATGAGAATGAATGGGAAAAGACAAGTGCAAATGTGATAGCAAGGGTAGAGGACGTGACAGAAGGGGTAGAGGATGTACATGAATTTGTAGATGTTGATGAAAATGAAATTTTAGATTTAGCATTATTGAGCCTAGAGCTCTACCTAGCAGACACAAAACCGGAAGTGACACTTCTAGTAGAGGGGAGGGAAGTCAAATTTTTGTGTGACTCAGGGGCTTCACGGACCCTGATACATCCTTCCAAATTACCGGAAGATTCAGAATCACCAGATTATATACTAGTAAAAGCAGCTAATGGACAGCTGTATCGGGAGCCACTCTCCCATGACATAGCAATAACAGACCCCGTTTCAGGAATGACCCAGAAAAGTAAAATTGTGGTTTCTGCAAAATGCCCAGTAAATCTCTTGGGCAGAGACTTAATGCAGATATTTGGCATAGCCGTAGTTCCAACCATGCAGTGTATGGAAGCACAATGACAAATGGATACTTTTGTAGTGCGACCGGAGGGTGAGACATATTATTGGTACAGCCAGGACTTGGTTACGACTGGTCCAGGGGCAGTAACCGAAGAACTAATGAACGTAGCCATCAGTAAATCCCCCTCCCTCGACATTGACAAACAACATTTGTTGCATTGTACTCTATATTACTGTAATAGATCAAGACTTGATAAAGAATATGAACAGGAATTGTTTCAAAACCATGCAAACAGGCTAGTGTTATGAAACTTGTACTGGGACACAGAAGGAAACAGTGTAATAAGCTGTTCATTGCCCCAGGAATTTTTTGCACTTTACAAATCTAATCGATTGCCACATGTTAGCTTAACCAAAAATAGAAGTTTGAAATGGGCAGACTTAGGAGAAAAAGTCACAAGGTGGGAAAAACAGACAGAATTAGAACTCTCCGAACAAGGAGTACAGAAGCAGAAATTGAACTGGATAACACAGACACACCCAGCTGTGCACTCACAGGCTAGCGAGAATAGCTGAGTATTACTCTTATTGGAAGAAGAGGAAAAAGCCTTGCAAAACATACCAGAGACTCTGGTCAACAGGGAAATCAGATGTAGGGCTTATTCGAACAGCAGGACCAGTTACTATTACGCCAAAATCAGCATTTAGACCTCAGAAAAGACAGTATCCCTAGAGAAAGGATGCAGAGATAGGGATCAAACCTATAATAGCAGCCTTACTCAAGGAAGGAGTCTTAATAGAATTTCCCGATTCACCATGTAATACACCCTTATTTCCTGTTAGGAAAGCAAATGGGGAGTGGCGTATGGTCCAAGATTTACAAGCTGTAAATAATGCAGTTATACCCAGGGCACCAACGGTGCCAGATCCGCACACTCTGTTGAATGATTTAAAGCCTCAGCAAAAGTATTTTTCTGTGGTAGATATTAGTAATGCATTTTTCTCAATACCGATACACCCCGACAGCCAACATTGGTTTGCATTTACATTTCAGGGGAAACGGTATACATATACGAGATTACCACAGGGATATTGTGAAAGTCCAACAATATTTGCACAAGAAATGGCAAGCAACCTGATGGGATTTATCCCACCGAAAGGTAGTCAGATTTTACTTTATGTAGACGACATTCTGTTGGCAGCCCCCACCCAGCAAGAATGTAGAGAGGATACCATAGCATTATTGCAGTTTTTAGCTACTCAAGGACACAAAGTAAACAAAAACAAACTACAACTTTGGAGAAAACAAGTTAAATACTTGGGATATGTAATATCCAAAGAAGGCAGAATATTAGATGAAGACAGAAAAACAGCAATATTACAAGCACCTAGACCAACTACCAAGAAGGAAATTATGTCCTTCCTGGGAACTACTAACTTTTGTCGGAGTTGGATACCAAATTATGTTTTGGAATCTGCTCCACTGACTAATTTGATATCCAAAAAGCCAATGGCAGCACAGGATTTATTACAGTGGACACCAGAAGCAGAAGCAGCTTTCTGCAAGTTAAAACAACTGATAGCATCATCCTTAGTTTTAGGATTACCAAACTATCAAAAGTGATTTTTCCAAACTGTAGACTGTAAGCAAGGTTATATGACATCAGTGTTGACACAGCAACATGGGGACAAACAACGCCCCATAGCTTACTATTCATCACAGTTAGACCCAGTGGCGCAATCCCTGCCCCACTGTGTACAAGCAGTAGTTTCAGCTGCAATGGCAGTTCAGGCTTCGGCCTCAGTAGTGTTGTTCCACCCTCTCACATTGAGAGTGCCTCATGCAGTCACAATTATTTTACTGCAAGAAAAAGTAGCATATCTTTCTCCTGCTAGACATCTTTCCTGTATGACTATACTGTTGAGCCAACCTCATATGACAATTGAACGATGCACAACTTTGAATCTGTCAACCTTGCTCCCAACCCCTGCGGATGGCAAACCACACTGCTGCCTGCAGGAGATTGAGCAAAAGATATTACCTAGAGAAGACTTTACAGATGTTCCCTTGGATGATGCCGAGGTGACATACTATGTGGATGGCCCGTGCAGGAGGGGTCCTACAGGACAGACTCTAGTGGGGTATGCAGTCGTTTCTGATACCGAGACTTTAGAAGCAAAATCTTTACCACACAACTTATCTGCACAAGCAGCAGAATTGATTGCCTTGACAAGGGCATGTACCTTAGCAGAAGGTAAGAAAGTGAATATTTTTACTGACAGTCAGTATGCTTTTTCTACTGTACATGTTTTTACGCAGCAGTGGAAAAATAGAGGAATGATAACATCTACTGGTAAACCAATTAACCATGTGCAATTTATTTTAGATTTATTAGACTCCATTCAGTTACCTCAAAAATTAGCCATTTGCAAATGTGTAGCTCATACCAGGCAACAGGATAGAATTTCAAAAGGTAATGCGCGGGCTGATACAGCTGCAAAACAGGCAGCTTCAGCCTCGGAAGCTTTTCTTTTGAGTGAGGAATTACAACCCTCTGAGATTTTAGATTTAGAAATGCTGAAAACAATGCAGACACTTACTACAAATGTAGAAAAACAAAAGTGGATAAAACGAGGAGTAATTCTTGAAAAGGGACTGTACATCTCCAAGGAAAAGAAACCAATTCTGCCATCTAACTTGTTTAGATATGCAGCTTTGTTGAGCCATGGACAGAGCCATGTCTCAACAGGGGGGATGGTACAATTACTGAATCGAGTGCTTACAATGTATGGATTTACAAACTATACAAAAAATTTTGTGCAGCATGCCATGTTTGTAACAAGCATCATGCACAAGGGGCATTGAAGCCTAAGCAAGGGAGTTTCCCTACACCACCGTATCCGTTCCATACTATTTGTATGGATTTCATAGAACTGAATAAATGTGAGAATAAAAAGTATTGCCTTATCATTATAGATATGTTTTCCAAATGGGTGGAAACTTTTCCAACTAAAAATCCAGATGCAGCTACTGTTGCAAAGGTCCTTGTTAAAGAAATTATACCCAGATTTGGTATACCGGAAAAGATTTATAGTGATAACGCTACACATGTCGTGAACCAAACAGTGCAACAACTTAGTCGCTATTTCAGAATATCATTAAAAAAATCACTGCACATACCACCCTCAATCTGCAGGATTAGTAGAGAGGCATGATGGGGTGTTGAAGAATAAGCTTAGGAAATTGATCAGTGAGACACAAAAGAACTGGGTGCACTGTTTGCCTCTAGCACTGTTGAGCATGAGAACTGTTCCAAATGCAAAGGGATTGACTTCTTTTGAAACTTTGTTTGGAAGGGCATATTATACACCTCAGTGGAAACCTCTCATGTCTGCAGAGCAAGAGGCTGACAGTTCACTTGCAGGGTATATGAGACGATTTTTGAATAACAAACTTTTGCAGTTAAATTCTGTTTCAGATAAAGAGCAACCAAAATCCGAAGCACCAGTAGCCCCAGGCACCTGGGTCTGGGTGAAGATTGTGAAGAAAAAGAACTGGAGCTCTCCAAAGTGGGAAGGACTGTACCAGGTACTACTGTCGACACCCACTGCAGTCAAGATCGCGGAGCGAGCTTCCTGGATTCATTTGATGCACTGTAAACTGGTTAAGAACTTTGAATTGGACAAAAACTTTGTTACTGTTGTACAACGAGAACATAATGGCCAGGTACAGAGTGAATAGAGACATTGACCAACCTCAGAAAACTTGCATGATCATTTTGATAGCTATGCTAATCACATTGTTCTTTTTGTTGTGGCCACTCCTTTTTCCTACCACAAAAGTTGAACTGGTTAAACGTAATGAGCTAAACATAGACTGGCATCCGAACTTTAACACTTATCAGGCAATTACACGTGTGTATGCTGAGATTTTTAATGTTTCGAATTGCTGGGTCTGCACGGCCATACTGACAGCATACGGGGGTTTATTGATGGCTGCTATCCCCCTGGGGGTCAATGAGACCTGGGAAAATCTGGTTTTTGACACAGTTGCTATTAAAGCATATGATAAGGTATCACTGTATTTGCCTGTAACACAAAAAGGAATTGTATGTTTTTACAAAAATGATACCATCCAAGTGGGATGGAGCAAGTGTAATGTCACTGTACAGTATAAATGTTATACAAAAGTAAATGATTTAGGTGGATCTTGTAGTATAGATTATAACTCATTTCTTAAATCTATGCATAAGACTCTTGATCAGGTACAACGTAATCCTGTACTTTTTAAACAGTTATCTGTAATAGATAGGAAAATGTTTCATGCAGGGCAGTCATTTCGTAGCAAAGTAACAACTAAAGTAGAGGACTGTTATTTTGTGTGTGGTAAAAAGGCATATAAATGGGTACCTGAGAATTGGTCTGGCAGTTGTTTTTTGGGATACTTGGTCCCGGCCATACGACACACTGCAGTTTTGCCTCAGGGAAATATTCGAAATACCCGAGATGTAACCAAAAAGACTGTTAAGAAACCTGAGAATCCAGTGGGACAGATCGAAGCAGGCTGGAAAGACCATCGTGATGTGGGAACCAAACTTGCGCACATGGACTTGAGTGATGCTGTCATATCATGGGCAGGCATATTACCTGCATATGGTGCAGTTAAATCAATTTGGGAGCTGCGAAAACTGTCTAAACTTCTCGAAGTAATGAGTAATGTGACTTTTTCTGCTCTTGAACTGATAACTGATGAACCGAATGCCATGAGAACTGTAGTACTCCAAAACCGAATGGCTCTTGACGTCACCCTAGCGGCGAGGGGTGGGACGTGTGCTTTAATCAAAGAAGAATGCTGTGCGTTTATTCCTGATCATCAGCATGAGATTAACAATCATCTTGAGGTAATTCAGCAAGTGTCGGCCATGACCAAACCAGGCCCAAACCCTCTGACAGACTTTTTCCAGAATGTATTTGGGGGGTGGGGTTCCATCCTAATGAACATACTGATTGCCATTGGGGTAGGATTACTCCTAATAGGAGTTTGTGTTTGTTGTGGAATCCCCTGCATGAAGAAATTAATAAAAGAATTCAGAGACATGTCAGTATCTGAGACTATGTATCAAAGTACTGAATTTGAAGAGCTGCTAGAATGTGAAACACTTTCATAAAAGTTTAAACTGAATGACTTTCTTAACTGCAAATCCTGATTGGAAGAGGTTAAGAAAAGAAGCAAACTGTTTATTTTTTTTGAAAATAGAATTAAAAAGTATTAAGAGGAGGGAAATGTTAGAAAAATATGTATTAATGTGTGTATGCTTAATGCTAATTAATAATCAGAAGAATTAATACGATTTCATTCTATTTTACATGCACTGTGTTATATATAAATTGAGTTTCATATGAGACTGAAAAAGATGGTTTTTGAAAACTGCAGTATGCTTTCTGAAACTTGGAAGATGCCCTCTGACCTAATAATTGCTAGCACAGCAATATCCATGTTTATGCCTTTTGGAAATGTACTTGAGAAGCAGGTGCTTATCTGCTAGGTCAGGAACAAATGAATAAACAATACTATATTCTGTAAATGTAATGATTTTAAACAATCATCTCTGTTCGAAGCATGAGAACATGTGCAGCTGTAGAAGCTTAGAGATAAAGTAGACAAAGGATTATTAGAGAAATGAACTGTTAGCATTGTGCTTGAATTAGCCATAGTACCTTGAATGGTAACATAACATGTATCTAACTGGTGGTAATCAAGGCCACGTTGTTTTCCTCAGGAAGTTTCTCACAAAAATTAATAAATCAGCAGAAATTCATGGGAATGATGGTCAACAAATGATGATGAAAAGACTGGTAATCTATTACGTCAGCTTGGTAGGCCATGTCTAGTTAGAGAATGTATAAAAATGAAAGTATTTCCTGTTTCTAGTTAGACAAACTCTGTAATAGCACATTTTTGTCTCCTTGCTGCAAGATTAAATTGCCTTAACCTGAACCTACCGTGTTTTGATCATTTTTAAAGTATATTTTTTCTTTGACACTTACACTACACAGATATCTGTGTAGTATTAAAACTGCATCTGGGATAGGTCTTATGGGGTCATAGGAAAATTGAAACCATATATGTGGGCAAGTGAAGCAAGAAAGGATGATAGTCTGGGTAGAAGTGGTGAGATTTTTAAAATGGAATGAAATAATGTAAATCCTGGTCTTCCTTTAATTATGTGGTGTGATGCTTTGAAGTGTGCGTTTAAGGGCCACTTTATTGAGTATGGATGGTTACTGGGAAAGGGAGGAAGTCACTACATTAAAGTAGTAGGAGGATGAGTAAACGGTTCAGTAGAGAACATATGATGAAAGGGTTGGAGACTTGCTATACAATAAAATAGCAGATACTGGAATTGAAGGTCAGGATAGTCGAGATGAAAACAATTTTGGTAGAACAAAGGCATGTCAATGCTCAAGAGTTTTACTGGTGCAAGGACGAGGAGGTGTTAGGTAAATGGTTAGTTGCAAAGGTTAGTGAGCACCTGAAGAATCATGGTGTTTTGGCATATGGGAAATTTTAGGAACTTGTCTAGGATTTAGAGGGGATACAGAGAGTTTTTAAGGGTATTATGAGGCATTATTTGAAGCCAATAGTGAGACATTGAGAAGGGAGAAGGGCATGGAATAGTCAAAGTGTAAGGTGATCATGGAGGAAACATAGGATTTAGCTAAATATATTACTAAAGAAGTTAGCAGTCATGATAACCAAGCTAAAGTCGGGGAAGTCACTGGGTAGTGATGGGTTATCTGTGATATTTTAAAAGACACACAAGAGCATTTTGGTACCACAGTTTGCTAAGGTTTTCAATGCAAAGGCAGAAGTAGGAGTCCTAGTTGACTCATTCACAAAGGCCATATTACTGTTGCTACCTAAGGACAAGCAGGACAGTAGATGTCCAGGGAACTACAGGCTAATTTCACTGATAAACATGGATGGAAACATTTTAGCTGCTGTGTTGGGAAACAGGTTACAGAAATAACTGCCCATATTGGTGGCTAAGGGTCAGACGGGTTTGTCAAAGGAAAGCTGGGAGAAAGTAATGAGTGTTATTTGAAATGACTATTGAAACTTGTAGAGAAAGAAGGTTGGGATGATGCAGGTACAGTATTTTTTTATATTAAAAATGTATTTGACTGAGTGGAATGGTCTCTTTTATTAGGATATTAAAGAGTGCGAGATTAGTGCATACATTATGAGCCGGGGCTCTACATAGGGACGGAAGGGCAGAATTAGTGATAAATGGGCAGCTTACTCAGAAGTTCCCTATTTCTAGGGGAGCCAGACAGGGGGTGCCCCCTACCACCCTTGCTATTTATTTGGGTTATGAATGTATTAGTACAACAGATAAATAATTGTATGGTGGATTTCTCCACTGAGTGGCAGTTATTTTGTAGAGTTGCAAAAAAAAAAAAAAATGAATATATGTTGGGGACCAATCATCTGAGTGGGGTATTGCCAAAGGTCATACTAATTTTTGAGAAGTTTAAAAAAATCTCTGGGGTAGAATGAAATTGGAGTGAAGCCTTACAGGTTTATATGGGGAGGATTAACTATGCAGTGGAGGAAGACAGAATTCTGAGGAAAGAAAAAAATAAAATACTTAGGGCTGCTTATGACAAAATCTGAAGAGGCAGAGATAAACAAAAATTATCAGTACCATTATTAGAGTATTTCCACCTCTTTGAGGAAATGGCCTTTAAAGATCTCTCCTCTTACTGTTAGAGTTAACATAATTCAAATGATGATACTACCAAGAGTTCTAGACATGTATCGACACATAACCCTTTAATAAGGAGACAGCTAGCTGGTCAGAAAAATACAAAGTATCTGTTATAAATCTGAGTGTGGCAGGAAGGAGACTAGGATCATGAAATGTAGAAAGTGTCTACTTAGATGATGGCAGTTGGGGGATGATGGACTTTGGTCTTTGTGTGCTATCTGCCACAGTGGCAGTTATATTTTTAGACCCTCACAAAGCCCAGGGAAGTTTTTTAGTGAAGAGTTGTTTATGAGTAGGAAACAGGAAATTTTGGATAGATACCTTTACGCTATGAAAGCCTCTAGAGGATATATATTAGCCATTTTACAAATGGGGCTGTGGAACAGTCATGATATCACTATCGGGGGGTGTCCCATATGTTAGAGAAATTAGCTGTCTAAATACAGTTCTGTAGAGGAGCACTTTTTTTTTTAAAAAATAACTCAGGAGTAACTGACAAATCATGTATTGTCCAAGTTTTCAAGAGAAGTTTCAATTGTCGGACTGAGAGTCGTTATAATCTGAACAACTTAAGCAGGAGTTCAAAACTTCGCTTAAGTAGATTGATGTAGATGGAGTGAAAACAGAAGAGGATAACACTGATGGATGGATATTTGCTGCAGATTTACCCAAAGGAAAATGGGTATAACTTATAGTTTCATAGTTTCATAGTATAGTACTAGGCTATCTGCCCTGGGGCATTTGTAAGCCTAGCCATAGTGATGTGGCTTTTGCCACCCCATGAAATGGTACAAAAAATGTACAGAATAAATTTAGAATACTGTGCCTCTGTCTAGTAGTGACACAATGAAGGTCCCCTTATATAATAGAATTAGTTTACTGTGCCCCTGTCTAGCAGTGACGCAGATGTGACCCCTGGGGTAAACTTACGATCTCCCATCCACTCATCAAGATTTCTCTTGAAGAGAGTCAGTGAGGGGCTCTGCCTAATACGAACTGGGATCTTGTTCCAAAGCATGGGAAGCCTCTGGGTTATGAATCTATCCCTCCAGCATGTCCTATTCATACTTGTGCTGAGGTTTAAGTCTTTAGCTCTCGTGGTCCTGATGGATTTGGATTTTTTGAGGTGGAGCATGTCCATCAGATCCTGATTTGATATGGCCTTGTACGTCAGGCAGAGATCACCTCTGAGCAGGCGGTATGCTACTGAATAGAGCTGAAGTTTCTTTAGTCTGGCAGAATAAGACATATGTTGGAGACCCTTGATCCTCTTGGTGAGGTACTTTTGTGGTCTCTCCAGCTGTTGAAAATGCTGGGTGAGGTACATACCAAATGGGGCATTGTACTCAATCATGGGTCTGATGAGGGAGGAATATAGGGGTACAATGACATCCTTGGATCTGGATGTGAATCCCTTCATGATGAGGTGTGCAAGGTAGAATGTTTTTCTAACCACTTTGGCAACGTGGGTGTCAAATGAGAGGTCGCTGTCGACTTGGGTCCCTAGGTCTCTGATTACTTTTTCCGTACTCAGTGGGTTGCTGTCTATGTGATAATTTGTGGGTACTTTGTTTTTCCCAAAGGGGATGACTATACATTTTTTGGCATTTAGTTTAAGGCCGTGACTCCGGCACCAGTTGTCCATTTCTGTGAGGCCTTTTTGTAGAATGTGTGTGTCTGCTGGTGTATCAACTATGGTGCCTAGTTTGCAGTCATCTGTGAACTTTGTCAGCCACAGCCCTCCCATGTTTGCTTTAACATCTGAGAAGTAAATGCCGAACAAGAAGGGTCCCAGGACAGATCCCTGCGGGACACCACTTGTGACTGGCTTTGAGTCTGACATTGCTCCAGCGATTTTAACTTTATGGGTTCTGTCCTTTAGCCAGTTTGCAACCCATCTAGTGACATAAGGGTTTACTTTTAAGCTGTTGAGCTTATCAATGATGCCCTGAGTGGGGTATTGTGTCGAAGGCCTTAGCCAAGTCCAGGTATGCTGTATGGACTGCTTTGCCCTCATCAATGGCTCTAGTGACTGTTTCAAAAAAGTCAACCAGGTTTAAAAGGCAGGATCTGCCCTTTACAAAGCCGAACTGGGTGGGGTCAAGTGTCTGTAGGTCCCCTATGTCTCTATTTATGAGTTCCATAATGATTCTTTCCATAGCTTTGCAGACCAGGCTGGTTAAGCTTATGGGGTGTAGTTTCAGGGTCTGTAGAGGCAACCCCTTGTGGAGTGGGACCACTGTTGCTGTACGCCAGTGTTCAGGTACATATCCCGAAGTAAGGCTAAGGTTAAATAGCATTTTTATGTGTGGGTTTAGCTCCTCTTGGAGTTCACGTAACACGCAACCCGGGATACCATCAGATCCCATTGATGCTGTGTTTTTTGCTTTGTTTAGGGCGGTTCTCACTTGGACATCTGAGATGACAAAGAGATTTCATTCAGCCGGGGTAAATATTTCTTCTTTTGGGGTGAAGGAGGGAGAAATTTGCACTGAACCTGTCAGCCAGAATGTTGGCAATATCTGTGGGTTCAGTGTATTTTTTGTTGTTTTGAACCAACTCTGAGCATATCTGAGGGTTTCCACCCAGGTTTCTAACATAGCTGAAGAAGGCTTTGTGGTTATCTTTAGTGTCCTTAGCGATTTTTCTCTCAAAGTTGGCCTTGGATGTTTTTATGAGAGAACGTAGTTTTCTGCTAATGTTGATCAGAGATGTCTTCCCTTCATGGGATTTAGCTTCCTTCTTTTGTTATACAATTTGTTTATGGCTGAGGTCCACCAGACAGGACACTTACCTTTGGTGGAGAGGGGCTTGGATTTGTTTGGGATTGCATGATCCATGCATTCTTGGAGATGTCCATAGAAAGCATTTGTGAAGGATTCGGCATTGTGGGATGTGGTATCCACTGGCACAATGGGCTTAAAGGATACCATCTCAGTCTTAAGAAGAGTGAAGTCTGCTTTTGAGAAGTTTTTCACTGTGGTCTTTTGTGCTGGGGGTGGAGGTGGAATATGTATATCCAGGGTGATTAGTTTGTGGTCAGATCTCACTAGTGAGGGGTATACTTCCAGTGTGGAGCATTTTGTCCCCACGTTTGTGATGATCAGGTCTAGTATATCATCTCCCCTAGTGGGAGAGGTGACCAGTTGTTCCAGTGCATTTGAATTTATGAATTCCAGGAACCTTTGGGCTAGGGTATTAGGGCTATAATAATGTACCCAATCTATGTTTGGGTAGTTGAAGTCTCCCAGTATGATGGTATTTTGTGATACATTCATATCCTCCAATGTCTTCAGGAAGGCTGAGTGGGGTTCTTGTGATTGGGAGGGTGGTCTGTAACATGCTACCAGTTGTATAGCAGTTTTGCCTATGGTTAGTTGCACCTGTATGGTCTCTGATGCTTCATGTGTTGCTACTAACCTGGAGATGTGGGTGTCCTTGATGAATATGGACACTCCCCCTCCCTTTGTGGTTTGGCCCGGGTTTTGGGGCCGAAAAGCATGATACGAGGTATAGCCTGGTAGCGCTGGGGTGCTCTCAGGAGCCTTGAACCAGGTTTCAGTTACTGCACAGATGTCGATGTTCTCCATGCTGAGGAGTGCATCAAGTGCCTGCATCTTGAGATTTAGACTTCTGGCGTTGAGCAGCATTACCCTTAGTTTTTTTCCATTTTTGTTTTCTAAGGAGGTGGTTTGTCTTTTGAGCCTTGCCTAAAAAAGGCACTTTGGGGGTGGCAAGAGCTTGCTTGTGGTAAAAATTATAAGATACTGGTCAGTTATGTCCAAATTCTCTAAAGAATACAAGGTGTACCAAACCTGCTTTATGCAGGGCCCCTTAACGCCATCGATCTCTACTCAACCTCTCATAGATTGCTAAAGGGTGATCTATGCCTATCTTAAAAAGCATCCACAAACCCACACTTATGAGTCTCCTGGATATTTGTAAGTCAAATAGTACCAGAAATACAAAGTATAGGGACCTGAATTTTGTCTGTGACTTAACAGAACGTGATGGAGAGACAGATATGTGTCCCAGAAGCTACCCTTCCTGTGGCTCAAGCTTGCCATCCATGTGAAGCTGAGTTTGTCTATTATCTGATTTAAGCTCAACCTAGACAAGTGGATGGGGAAAAGGAAATTTACATTGGGCCAGGCATTTATTTCCCATATGTGCAGGAGTAGTTTATAAATACCTGGCCCTCAATGTCCTATTTGCATACAGGACATCATTACTGGAAAACTTGTCTAGGCTTAGAAAGATCCACTAGGTCATTAGTATAACAACAGTCTATGAATATGTGATTCTGTAAATGCATGGGAAAAACTTTGAAAGGTTGTGTAGGAATTATAATAAAACCTTTCAAGTCAATGTAGGAAATGTCTATAAGAATGTGTATAAAACTGAAGGGATTGATTGATGTATGTTATCATCATATGAGGTGGCTGCACAGATGGTTCAGGACTCTACTACATCTGCATACCAGCTGGCACTTAGGTGAGGGCAAGTGTTAGAGGTGTGGTGTAATGGAGGCAGGACAGATTCATATGTTTTGGGAATTCCAAGATATTAAAGGGTGGTGTTCCAATGACAAACACAAATGGGAGAGGTTATTTGAGAAAAAGATCCAAAGAGACTGGAAATTTTGTTCATTTGAGTTGGGGAGAGGATGTCAGATGCTCAATATCAGGAAAGGTGATTCTGGGATGGCTCAAGAGTTATATTGCTAATGCATGGAGGGATAATGTCACATGGAGAATTGCAGATATTGGAAGGAATGGTATCAGGGAATATCACATGGTGCTTTGTCTTCAGGAAAGCAAGGTCAAAAATGAGAATACAGAAGGAATACTGTAAAGTAAAGAATTATTATTGTTGGGGGGGGGACCTATGAGTAGAATTAAGTACAAGGACAAAAGTGTTTGGATAGAAAAGAGGAAGGGTAAATGTGTAGCATTATATGCAATGTGTACTGTCCTTTTATTTAATTAAGATGTTTCTGTACCTCTCAACCTCTTAGAACAAGAAATCTGGAGAAAGCCATAAATAAAAGTGTGACAAAGGCCCAAAAATAGGGACAATTTTTAAATATTGCTCTCACAAACTTAGAAAGTTGTTAGAATAATAGATTTTGCATTAGCTTGGATTTTCCGAAGGGTATGAAGTCTGAAACTCAAATGCCTGTCATTATTTTTTTTTTAACTTCAATCTTGAATGATTTGCCACTAATTTATCAGAAAACCACAAATTTATGAAAAACAGACCAAAAATATGAGGCAAAAATCTGGACATTCTGCAAAAAGCTGTACAGTTGAGAGGTACAGATGTTTCTTATGCTGTTAGATATGATTGTTAAGGTTGTGAATGTCATTTGATATCAATTATTTTGCTTTCTCTTGTCTGACTAAAGAAAATGGCATAAATAATAACTAGAGCTTGGCAAATATCACAAGAGGAGAATGTCTATGAAAACTGCCTCTATACAGAACCTATAAGACTTTTACCATCAGTTAAAGGATGTGTATTTAGCAGGTGGTGATTTTTTTTCAGACAGATAGAACTTATTTCCAGTACATATACCTTTAGAGTTTACATTTTCACATTAAAACATAGTTATCCTTAAAACTTTGAAAGAAACCTCAAACTGTGAATTGGATTGTAGAAAAATGGCAACAAACATCGGGGAATATCCGAAACTGGGGGAACCTCTCTCATCTAAAAAGATGGGGATCCATTCAACTTAAGCCAAAACCTCAGAATCTCATGGCATTAAGAAATATGAGCTACCCCTACCAAAATCAATAAACCTACTAAATGTTAGAAGCATGCACAGCCAAGTACACAAGTTTAGACATAAAACAGTACTATTCTTAATGTAATTCAACAAGTACTTCCTCTTCTACAACCACAGACCCCTAGCACTTACCTCAACATCCAGGCTTCTATAGTCTTAGACATTGCATCAGTTTTATCACAGCCAGGGCACTCCATACAGAATGGGGCCCCTTCAGTAGATCGAACGTTTACAAGTTCAAACCACATATGGCAGAGATCATATGTTCGAACTTGTAAAAGTTTGATCAGACTGAATAGAGATCTCCGTACAGAGCAGAAAGGGAAGATTTCCCATTTCTGCAATGTAGTGTGATCTCGGAGTTGGTATATTTAAGTAAGGGGGGTGTGGTGGGTGCTATAGACATTTAGTTTTGTGTTTTGTTGTTTTATTTGTTTTTACTTCACTGTTCAAACTTTTATGAGTTCGAACATATGGTCTTGGCCATTTGTGGTTTGAACTTGTAAAAGTTTGATCTACTGAAGTATATCCATACAGAACATATGGCTCAGGTCAGCAAAATGGCAGAAGATATGAGGGACTGATGTGGGGATTCTGGTAGAGGCCATACAGAGCATACCAAAACAAGGATAGAGACCAGCCTAGGGCAGAGCTAACTGTGACTACAGAGTCCAGATTTGTGAAGAAATAAAAAAGTCACAGGACGAGTTCAGTTCAAGGGGTAAATGAGGGATCTAAAGGCACTCTTCAAAAAGTCTTGCAACTAGTTATCGTCACTGTCTCATGATTTCCCTTTTCTTTGACCTATGATATCTACAAGTGCTACTACTACTCTGAACAGTAACCCTTAAGTCAGAGGCTACTCTCTGATACTCAACAAGACTGTAGGCTCTATAAGACAGGAGGTGCAGATAACAGAACATGTATGGCTATAGCATAAGAAGTCAAGTGTGTGTTACCAAAATTCAGGATGTGATTTGTTGATTGCCAATGATCTGCTTAACATGTTTAGGGCTGTTACTACTTTCTAGGGTTTTGTGGTCACAGGTAAATAAGATATTTCCTTTGGAAAAATGGTTCAAAATTCCTAAAAGACAGAAGCATGTTTTCCTGGAAAAAATTATTTTGTATTTGGGATTCATAGGCACTTTGAGGCTATGCAGTACTAGTTTTCAAGGATTCCTTAGCATGGCACAGCCAGTTGCTGTTTAGATGATAAAACAGATTGAGTTACATTACTGGGGCAACAGGCATTAAGCAGGCTGATTGGCGGAGTAATACCACTAGACTGCATGGGTCCCAAGTGGTTAACATTACAGAAAGGACACATGAGTGGGCATGACATCCTGTGCGCTCTCATGCACAAGTTTGAGCCTCATCATTTTCACAGTCACAGCAGAAAAAAGCCCAATGAGGGCCAACATATTACAGCTACAGTCTGTCTCTTACACACCGACGGAAGGAAATGTATGGCTATCATTACATGCTGTTAATTTCCTAAACCTCCACAAAGCAAATGGCGTCACAAACACTTTGAACTAAAAACTTGAATCTTTGTCAACAAACAAATAAGACATGCTACTCAATATCCCCCATCACTAAAATAATATTCTTTTACATATAAACTGCAGTGGTATCCCCACTTCCTTTAAGGTCAGCCTTGATGGAAGATTGGCATAATGGTTAAGGTGCTTATCTTATAGCCACAAAGCTCAGGGTTTGATTCTGACATGAGTTGATTAGCTAGATTTAAAATGGCCCACCAAGGCAGCTAGCCTAGTATGAAACTGCCCTTTTTTACCTTTACTGGTGAGAAAAGGTTACCTAAGAAGCTAGGTAATGGCAACATGATTATGAACCACAGACTGTCTCTGCCTTGTAAAGATAAGTTGACAATCCAGACCATCATATATATTCTGCTGTTTGTTTGCCACCCTCCCTCTCTGTTGGTATAGTGTTTTTATAGTTGGTGGCTTTGCAGTTGCCCGCCCCTAGTGTAAATTTGATCTGGGACCCTCCTCCCAGTCTAGTGTCATTACCTCATTCTACCCAGTACAGGGAGAGCATTTGAGAAGGCCAATCAGCTTAGTTTCTGCTACTCCTTTCTCTCTTTCCTTTCTCTCTTTCCAAAAAAAAATGTATCTGCTTTTACTGTATTTGTGTTTTTTCCTACTTTATTTTGCTTTTGCGTCATCTTAAAAGTACTCAATTGTATTTATTACTGCTTGGTGTAACTCATTGTAAGCCTTTTAGTTTAAGCACCTGGGCTTCAGACCAGTTTTACATTAGGAAGGTTTGTGGTCTGTACTGTAGTGGCAGAACAGGTAGCTTACATCCTTCTAAGTTGGGAACTGCTGATTGAGGGCTCAGTGTCTGTTATTCTAAAAGTGTATTAATTCTGGTTTAAGCACTTGGGCTTGAGGCCAGTTATTTTACATTAAGAGGGTTCGTGTTCTGCACTCTTGTGGGAGGAGGGGCTGGACTCTGTCCTTCTGAGCTGGGAATTTCTGGTTAAAGCTTATAGTGCCTGCATATTTGAACTGCTTCTTATTGAAATTGGTACACCTTGTTTGCTGTAGCATAGACTAGATCCAGGCCTGCTGAATCTAGCTTTGTTTGTATAACTTGAGCACTAATCCAGCCATTCTTTAAAGTATTCAGTTGTATTTATTACTGCTGGTAGTAACTTGATTAAAGTGTATCTATCATTTCTAAGTCTTTTGGATTAAGCACTTGGGCTTCAGACCAGTTGTTTTACATTAGGAAGGTTTGTGGCCTGCACTGTGGTGGCAGGACAAGTAGCTTACATCCTTCTAAGTTGGGAACTGCTGATTGAGAGCTCAGTGTCTGTTATTCTAAAAGTGTATTAGTTCTGGTTTAAGCACTTGGGCTTCAGGCCAGTTATTTTACGTTAAGAAGGATTGTGGTCTGCACTCTTGTGGGAGGAGAGGCTGGACTCTGCCCTTCTGAGCAGGGAATTTCTGGTTAGAGGCTTATAGTGCCTGCATATTCTAACTGTTTCTTACTGAAATTGGTACACCTTGTTTGCTGTAGCATAGACTAGATCCAGGCCTGCTGAATCTAGCTTTATTTGTATGCTTGTTGTTTGTTTATTTCCTGAAATGCTAATTCCACCTAAAATGCGGCCTTTTAGCACTTCTGTGGATCCCTAGTGATATCTGCATTGCTTACTGTACTTATTTCCTTGTTTCACTTGAAAGAAAGTTACTGTTTGTCGTTTTGCATTTAAGTTACCTGTAACACATTGCATTTAAGTTACCTGGCACTTGCTCACTAAAGCAATTATATAAGTCAGCTCTAAAAATTAAAAGCACTACACCCTCACAAACTCCCTTGAGTACCTTGTTCCCCATTGGCCCTTTTTTCAATTATAAAGGAATTCCCAATACTATTCTAGCATGTCCAAAGGTCAGTTGTCAATCTCCTCTCTGGTCCAGCTGGTGAATCTGGGAATCTTGAGGCAATGTTACAACTGCCTCATGTACACAGACAACCCTCTCCTCCTCCCAACAAATTCCAACACATGTGAGAGATGCAACCATATAGCCAAACTGGAGGCTAAGCTCTCTCAACTCAGTACTGGCGTAACCAGTCAGGAGGAGAAGGAAACCACACTCACTACAATTCCAGTCTCACATAGACCTACCACGACAACAAACCAAACACATAAACACACAAAAACATACTCGAAGGCTCTAAATAAAAATCTGCCTAAGCAGCAGAGACCTGCAAAGCAGACACCCAAGCAACCGCTACCCCAAAACAAAACACATGCAACACATAGCTCACAAAGCCAGTGTGCCGAACAGTCACTGCCCTTAAGGCTAAACAACACACCTGATACACTTGTAATAGGTGACTCTATCATCAGGCACACTGACGTCCCGCTCACCAGGCTGAACAAGGAGAAGGTCACGGTGAGCTGCCTCTCGGGCGCTAGGATCCGCCACATAACACAAGCACTCAGGTCACTCCAAGGCAAGTACAAATATAACTCAGTCATTGTCCATGCTGGTGTGAATGACCTGAGACGTACCTCCCTGGACTACATGAAAAGAGACATAGAGGAGCTCTCTGAGCATGTAGCCCAGGCCGGTATGACCCTGACCTTGAGTAGCATCTTACCCTCACCAAGAATGATGCCACAATATGAAGACAAGATGATCAATTTCAACAATTGGCTTAAGTGTTGGTGTCATTCAAAGGGGATCCAATGCCTGTCAGTCTGGGATGACATGCTCGACAAGCCACGATGCTTCGCTAGGGACGGCTTGCACCTGTCACCCCTGGGCTTTTGGATATTGGCAAAGGCTCTTGCTACCCCTATAGTGCCTTTTTTAGGCAAGGCTCAAAAGACAAACCCACCTCCATAGGTATCACAAGGGATAAGAAACTAAGAGTAATGCTACTCAACGCCAGAAGTCTAAACCTCAAGATGCACGCACTCGAAACTCTCCTTAGCATGGAGAACATTGATATCTGTGCAGTAACAGAAACCTGGTTCAAGGCTCCCGAGAGCACCCCAGCACTACCAGGTTATACCTCATACCATGCTTTTCGGCCCCAAAACTTGGACTGAACCACAAAAGGAGGGGGAATATCAATATTCGTCAAAGATACCCACACCTCCAGGTTGGTGGCACAGCACGAAGCATCAGAGACTATCCATGTGCAACTAACTGTGGGTAAAACTGCCTTCTAGTTTATAGCCTGCTACAGACCACCATCCCAAACACAGGAACCCCACTTGGCCTTCCTGAGAATACTGGAAAATATGAAGGTCTCTCCAAACACCATTATATTGGGCGACTTCAACTACCCAAACATAGACTGGGAGCATTACTCTAGCTCCAACACCCTAGCCCAAAGGTTCCTAGAATTTATAAACTCAAATGCTATGGAACAACTTGTTACCACTCCCACAAGAGGGGAAAACATACTGGACCTGATCATCACCAACATGGGGACACTATGCTCCAGACCAGAAGTGTATCCCTCACTGGTAAGATCAGACCATAAACTAATCTCACTGCATATTCACATTCCGACCCCATCCCTGACCAGAAAACCACAGTGAAAAACTTCTCTAAAGCAAATTTCACATGCCTCAAAACCGAGGAAATCCTTCAAAGCCCCGGGCCTGTGGAAAATACGCCCAGACCGCAGAATCCTTTATAAACGCATTCTATGAACACCTTCAGGAATGCATGGATCATGCAATCCCAAATAAAACCAAGACCCAATCCTCCAAAAGCAGACGTCCTGTCTGGTGGACCCCAGCCATAAACAAACTATACAATAGAAGGAGGAAGCTACTACATGATAGAGCAAAATCCCAAAAAGGGAAGGCATCTCTGATCAGTATTAGCAAAAAACTACGGGCACTCATAAAATCGTCTAAGGCCAGCTTCGAGAGAAAAATTGCACAGGACACTAAGGATAATCACAAGGCTTTCTTTAGTTATGTTAGGAACCTGGGTGGGAATTCCCAAATATGCTCAGAATTAGTCCAAAATGACAAAAAATACACCGAGCCCACAGACATTGCCAACACCCTAGCTGACAGGTTCAGTGCAAACTTCTCACCCCTCTCCCCACCAAAAGGGCAAATATCTATCCTAACAGAGTGCTGCCCCCCTGACATCTCAGATGCTCAGGTAAGAGCCGCCCTCTCCAAAGCAAAAAACACAGCATCAATGGGACCAGATGGTGTCCCGGCTCGTCCTACATGAACTCCAAGAAGAGCTAAACCCAAACATAAAACTACTGTTCAATCTTAGCCTTACTACAGGATATGTACCCAAAGAGTGGTGTACAGCAACAGTGGTCCCTCTCCACAAAGGTGGTGCCTCAACGGATTCTGGAAACTATCGCCCCATAAGCCTGACTAGCTTGGTCTGCAAAGCTATGGAAAGGATCATCATGGACCTCATAAATAAAGATATTAGGGACCTACAGACACTGGATCCTACCCAGTTTGGCTTTGTTAAGGGCAGATCCTGCCTCTTAAACCTGGTCAATTTCTTTGAAACAGTCACCAAGGCCATTGACGAGGGAAAGGTGGTCCACACAGCCTACCTGGACCTCGCAAAAGCCTTCGATACAATACCCCACTCGGGCATTATAGATAAGCTCACCAGCTTAAATATAAACCCCTATGTCACTAGATGGGTTGCAAACTGGCTCAAGGACAGAACCCACATGGTTAGAATTGCTGGAGCCATGTCAGACTCCAAACCAGTTACAAGTGGCGTCCCACAAGGCTCAGTCCTGGGACCTCTCTTGTTCGGTATATATTTCTTGGCGGTACAGGCCAACACGGAAGGACTGTGGCTGACCAAGTTCGCAGATGACTGCAAACTGGGCGCCATAATCAACTCTCCAGCCGACACAAGCATCCTCGAAAAGGGCCTCATAGAAACAGACAACTGGTGCCAGAGCCATGGCCTCAAGCTAAACGCCAAAAAGTGTATAGTCATCCCCTTTGGCAAAAACAAAGTGCCCACAAATTACCACATAGGTGGTAATCCATTAAGTACAGAAGAAGTAATTAGGGACCTGGGGACCCAAGTTGATAGCAATCTCTCATTTGACAACCACGTGGCCAAAGTGGTTAGAAAAACATTTTATATAGCCCACCTAATCATGAAGGGATTAACATCTAGATCAGGGGAGGTCATCGTGCCTCTTTACTCATCCCTCATCAAGCCCATAATTGAGTACAATGCCCCTTTTGGGATGTACCTTACCAGACACCTGCAGCAACTGGAAAGACCCCAAAAGTACCTCACCAAGAGGATCAAAGGGCTCAAACAGATGCCATATGCTGCCCGGTTAAAGAAACTCCAGCTCTACTCAGTGGCATACCACCTGCTCAGAGGCGATCTGTGCCTGACGGATAAAGCCATGTCCAACCCGGAATTAATGGACATGCTGCACCTCAGAAAATCCAAATCCCATCGAGCTACGCACTCGAGAGACTTGAACCTCAGCACTGAAATAAATAGGACATGCTGGAGGGACAGATTCATAACCCAGAGGCTCCCTTCACTCTGGAATAAAATCCCAGTCCAGGTTAGGCAGAGTCCCACACTGACTCTCTTTAAGAGGAATCTTGATGAGTGGATGGGAGATCGTAGGTTTACCCCGGCTATCACTTCTGTGTCACTGTTAGACAGAGGCACAGTATACTAACCTCAAAAAAAGGCATAGCAAAATTAATTTAAAGTGGGTGGCGAAAGCCAAACACACTCTGGCTAGGCTTATAAATGCCCTAGGGCAGATAGCCTAGTATGAACCTATGAACCTATGAACCTATATAGGAAGGAAAGAAGGGGACAGAAAAGTAGGAACAGAAGGGTAAAACAAACAGAAAAAACACACAAGGCTAACAATAATGAACAAATGTAGGGGGTGGAAAAAAAGACCACATTTCTTTGTTGAGAAAGGCCACCATTTTGTACATTAAAAGAGGAGGGTAGCTGAGAAAGGTAGTGAAGAATGGTTGTGGGAGGAGTAAAAGGAGAAGAAAGGTTAAAGTGGTACAAAAATAAGCATAAAATGCAAGTATAGACAGACAGGGATGGTATTCACACAAAAATGGAGACAATAGAGAACGGATGTATATTGACAGAGGGTGCACATTTGGTGATAGAAAGGACTAGATGACAAACACGGTATGGGGAAGCACAGGAATGGGGGAATAGTTCTGAGCTATGATGGATGTCACTTAGGCCTAGATCTCAATCACTTTTGTGCTTGCGTTGCACTGGTTGCCTGATGTGTGGGGCCTGAAAATCACCTGATTCAATCATCCATTTTAGGAAGTACTGCATGTATGTGAGGAAGAAAACCAACTAATTTCTTGCCTTAGATATCAACAGCCTATTCATCTGACACCAGATGCCTGCAAAAGATCCTCTTGACAACTATCAGAAGAGCAGTTTCTGCTTCCCTCTTAAATAATGGCCATAGAGGCCACACGTGAGCCCTCCAGATCACCATCAGCAGGCTGACTTCCATCTCTCTGCTGATAGGCAGTTCTGGCACTCAGTGTTGTTCTAGCACCAGAAACATTGATTGGTGTAGGCTGAAGAGACTGCCACTACGTCTCTGCTCTTGCTACAACATGACATGCAGAAGAAAGAGAAAACAGAAGGAAAACTCATTAGTATACAGACGTACACATTCACATGCACACACACGCACACACGCACATGCACACACACACACACACACACACACACACACACACACACACACACACACACACACACACACACACACACACACACCACACATTACAGATACAACTAAAGCTGTGTGCAATAGTGCACATGGCATATCCACTTTACAACTGGGAGAGGCTTTCTTGTCTCCTAAAGCATCCTTCTATATTTTTCCTCCATTTCTCTATTAGTATAAAGCAAAGCAAGAATAACTTGAGACAGTACCGAACTTGGATAAGGGAAGAAAAAAAAAGATGCTTACAGTAAAACTCCAGCGGTCTCTCCCCACTGTCTGCTTTTCATTGACTAAGCTGCTGCATTTCCCTACAGCAATGCCTGTACTGCTCACATGATTAGTTTATGCTGGTGACATCATTCAGCATCCTGTTTAGTGTATGCCAAGCATCAGTTTTGTACAAAGGACCATCATGTCACCCAGCAGGCACTCCTGGAAGTATTTATGGAGGAGAACATTTTTTTTTTTTTAAGTGGGAAACATCTTCATTAAATTATCATTTATGACATAAGCAATCATGCATTTATATAAATGAAAACAAACCATATTGACATAATTTTAGTTGCAAACATTATACACCACTTATGATCTATCCAGCTATTGTCAGTCAAACACTACATAGCTCATTCAAATCCTACCTTCTTTTAAACCTCATTTCTCCTCTGCGTGTATTGTTCTTACAATTCCCATTTTTCTATGTAATTTGCTCCTACCCTTTTCTAAAAATCCCTACCCCAGTTGTTTTATCTCTATTACTGTATTCACTATTTCTAGTACTGGTGGTTTAAACTTTTTATTTACATTTTCTAGTAATTACTTTTTTGGCAGCCAACATTATTAGACTCAACAAGGCCTCACTATGTCTAGGCAATTCCGATTCTGTATCATAGCTCAAAAAATAATTTCCTTAGTTACACCAGTTTGCTCATCCAGTATCTCTGACATAGTAGTCTTCAGGGAATCTTTAAAGTCTGCCAACACATTGCACTCCCAGACAATATGTTCCCAATTGTCTCTTTCTTCCCAATCACACCTGAGGAAGAATTCTTTTGAGTCTACTTGGGGGATACAAATACTTATGTAAACACTTCCAAGCAAAGATACTAAATCTTCAAGATTCTGTTGCATATTTGGGAGAATACACATATCTCTCCATTGTTTCTTTGTGAATTGCTTATCTAGTCTCTCTTCCCAATCATTTCTAATCTCTTCTGATTCATTCTTATAGTTACCATGCAATATTTTGTACGCTCTACTAATTATTCATTTTTTAACAGCAGCTTCCATTCTAGATTATATTAAAACTCTGTCAGTGCTGGTCTTTCACTTAGTAATCCACTATTTCTTTCTCATTGCCTATACTCTGATATTGGTCCTTGATAGGAAAGGCAATCTGTAACCTGTAGTCTAAATAAATTATTGGCCTCTTCTCACCTTCCCACTCTAATTATTTGCTCTCAATACCTTGGCTCTTTTGCCAGTTTTCTCCAGTAAATTCCAGCCCCCTCTTGGCTGTTGTCTATATCCCTAATTGCAGTCATCCCTATGGGAAGACTCTCCTTTCTCCATTCCCTTGTTGGCTTAGTTGTTATAATACTTTCTGCTGCTTATGAATATAATATTCTGTATGGTTATTATTATTCATCTTATAGATCTGCATCCAAAATCCCAGTCTTTCCTTGTTTTGTTCTTCCTCCCATTTCATCATCATCCCTTTCCACTTTGAATTATAAGTTTCTGCATGTGCTATGCATAGGAGTCTTAACTGTGCAGCTCTAAAATACTCTTTTAAATCAGGTAATCCCAAACCGCCTTGTTCTGTTGGAAAAATCATCTTATCGCACTCGACTCTTGCCATTATTCTCTCCCAGATAAAATCATTCAGCTCTTTATTAATGGCTATTCACAACTTCTTCTCTGGTTGATAAAAATATGCCTCACCTGTGTATAAAACTAAACAGACTAAACACATTTTAACTGCTTGTATCTTACTATCCATATACATATAACAGAGCTTCCAATTTATCAGTTTTTGTATGTTCTTTTTAGTCTCTTCCCACATATCCTTAGCTGTCACACAAGAATCCTTTTTAATCCATACTCCTAAGTAATTCATTTTATCATTTCCCCATAAACATGGATATTGCTGAACCAAATTTGTTTTAGCTTCATTAATTTTGTATCACAAAAAAAAAAAAAAAAAAAAAAAAAGATTTGAAACTGCCTCAAAATGTTCCACAGCACTGAAATGTCCTTTTCCGGTTTTATCAGGTATAAAATAATGTTTGTCTTTTTAGCTTTTCCCGGTTAGGGGTTGCCACAATGAAACTCTGGTCTGCTAATGATTGGCAGTCAATTTTTTTATGGTGCCAAGTTGCCAGCCCAATGTCCAACCTTCAGCGAAGGCACACCCATTCATGCATGTCTTTCGCAGGATACTCGACCGCGGGGAGGACATGCAGACTCCACACAGAAAGCACTCCAGCCAAGAATCGAACAGGCGAACCTCTTAGTGTGAGGCAACAATGCTACCGCTCTACCACCGCAGCTCTATCAGGTATAAAATAATGTCATCTGCAAATACAGTCAGCTTTTCTTGACTACCATACCAATTATATCCTTGAACTTCTGAGTCCCTTATTTTCCTTGCTAGTGGTTCTAAATGTAATGCAAATAACAAAGGGAAAAGAGGACACCTCTGCCTGGTTCCTCTGCTCAAACAGAAATTATCAGTGAGGAACATTCCCACTTTAATTTTCACCTCCCATCCCTCATATATCCTCCTAATCAACCTTAAAATTTTGTTAGGGAATGCAAATGCTTCCATTGCCCTGCTCATAAACTCCCAGCTTACTCTGTCAAATGCTTTTTCTACAGCAAGACCCACCAACAACAGTGGTATCTTCTTGCATTCTGTTTCCCTCTGGATATTCTGTTAATGTTCTGTTAATGTTGTCAAATGTTTGCTTCCCCTCGACAAAATTACATTGATCAATATCTATCAATTTTGGTATCACCTTTGCCATTCTTTTAACCATTATAGACATACACACTTTATTTTCATGGTTTAGGAATTAAATGGGCCTGTATGAAGTTGAATCTGATGGATATTTACCCTCTTTAGGTATTACAGCCACCACAGCTTTCTCGCAGGATGTTGGTGCTTCTCCTTCTCTCACAATACTGTTAAACAAAACCTTCCAGATTTTTTATCAGTTTTTTCTCTCCTAGTTTTCAAACTTACACAAGAATACCATCTGTTCCTGGGGACTTCCCTATAGATTGGTTATACATCACAATTTTTATCTCATCTTTTCCTATCCTACTTGTTAGCAATTAAGCCTTATCTCCCTCTAACCTTGGCACATGTAATTCTTCCATAAATATTTCTGTTTGTACCTTTTCTTGATTTCCATATTTCTCTGCTTTATACAGACTTTCATAAAATTTCTGAAATATTTCCAGTACCGCTACAGGATTTCTTGTTAATTTCCTTGTTATAGGCTCCCTAAGCTTGGCAACAACCTTTCTACTTTCTGTTGCTTGAGTCGTTGTGCTAAAGATTTTTGTGCTTTGAAGTTGTTATCAAAAAGCAGTTGCTTAACAGCAGTCTTTCTAAACTCATGCATATTATTGAGGTAATACCTTATTTTCTGTTTAGCATTCTGCAATCGTTCCTCTTCCTGTTCTATTAGAGTCCCCCTATTCTGCAATACTTTAACATTTGTCAGTCTCTCTAAATAATTCTTCTTACATCTTAACCACATCTCTCTTTCTTTTATTTCCTCCCTATTTTTAAACTTTGATTTAAAGAACAAAACAAATCTTGTGCAGGCAGCATACGGTAGGCCTGCCATTCCCAATGCCTGAAGTAACCATAGTCAGTAAGAGAGCTCCACCACTCAAGGTCAAAACAGTTACCCCATACCCATTCTGGCACATCACACATCATCTGATGCACCTCATAGCAAAGCAATAAAAGAAATGAACACAGTAATTAGGACTGTTCATAGAAATGCATGCGATATAACAGAAGTAAATAGGATATATTAATGTGTAGCTAAATTAATAACAGATAAAGTTTTACCACAAAAACACAGGGCAGAAAAGGATAGGAAGGGGAGAAATCAAATGCCACCATGGAAGTATCGAATAGAGAAAACTATATAGCAGTTAGGACAAGTTGTGTCTCTGTTAGAAGAGTACAGAAGAGGGAACAGATCAACAGAAATACTCTGAAAGATCGACATGATGAAAGCAGTGTGCAGTATCAAAACAGATCAGGATCTGTCATGCACTATTGCAAATAATAAACTAAAAATTTCAGCACAGGTGGAAAAACTTAGAAGATATGCAGATAAATATAAAGAAAAAGTACAAAATAAGCAATTTATTGATGACCCAAGAAAGTTTTACAGAGAATTTGGAAACGAGGCAAAGGAATTGAAATACCACCACCAACAAAGAAATAAGATACATTTTGAAGAAATATTTATGAAAATCCTGCAGAATATAATAAAGATGCTGAATGCGTAGAATAAGTAAAAGAAATAATAAGTTCAAATATACAGGATATGAAATGGGGTAATGTAACAGCCAGAGAAATTAAAACAAATTTAAGAACAGCTCCTAAATGGAAAACGCCAGTCCCAGATACAGTAAATAACTTCTGTTCAAAAACTATTAAGATCTTTACACAAAGATTTAGCCATGAATAAGAACTATGTGTATGCGCAGCCCGAACAGACACTGACCTGGATAACAACAGGAAAAACAGTGCTCCTCCTTAAGAGCAAACCTGCAAGCTATCCTAAAAACTATAGACCAATAACTTGCTTTCTATCTATAAACTATCCACTGGAATTGATGCAGGCAGAGTTTATAGTCATTTAGAGGAAAACTCAAACATGGCAATAGAACAAATGGATAACAAAAGAAAGTCATATGGAGCAAATCATCAATTGCTGTTAAATAAAGTCATAATGGAGAACTGTAAAAGGGGAAGAATCTAAGTATGGCATGGCTAGACTACAGAAAAGCATTTGACAGTATCCCACATTCATGGATCAAAGAGTGTTTAAAAATGTATAAGATACACCCTGCACTGATTAATTACATACAGCGTACATGAAACAGTGGCAAACTGCTCTGCATTTAAGCCATGATAAAGGACAAACTATTATTCCAGGGATAAAAATTCAAAGGGAGATATTCTAGGATGACTCTATCACTGTTGTTCTTTTTTCTTGCCCTTAATCCATTAAGCTGTCTACTTAGCAGGTTGGGTCACAGCTACAATCTGGATCCCAGAAAACCACAAAGTATAAAGACTTTTTATGGATGATTTAAAACTGTATAGTTCATCAGATAAGGAAATAAAAGCACAACTGCAAGTGATCAATACCTTTTCAGATGGCATAAGAATGTAATTTGGTCTTGATAAATGTGCAAAAGCAACCTTTAAAGTAGGAAAGCTGCAGCACCAAGAAACATCAGCCTGGGACAGGAATGGGATATAAAAGAACTTGAGCAAGACGGACTGTATAAATATTTGGCAATTGATTAAGGATCAACAATAAAACATGAACAAATGCAAATAAAACTTAGTAAGGAATATTTTAGAAGACTAAAATTAATACTGACAGTAGCTCTGACATCTAGGAATAAAGTCCAAGCTATAACCAATTTGCTCTTCCTGTCCTAACTTACAGCTTTGGAGTGGTTGACTGGACCCAAAAGTTATTGGATCAGTTGGACAGGAAAACAAGAAAAATGCTTCATGGTTATCAAATGACTTATAAAAATAAGTGCATACCAATACTATATATTCTTCATTCTGAAGGCGATATGGGCCTCCTTGAACTGACTGCATGTATAGATCTGCAGTTGTAGGACTGCATATACATCTACTGACTTCAGAAGACTCAAACATAGTGAAAGTTTTAAAACATAAGGAGACTGTCTCAGATGACTTCCCTGCTTAGTTTAACAGAATCATATCAGTGTCAAGTGGGAATGGAAATAAAACCAAAAGTAGGTAAAAATCAGGCAGCAATTGAATGTGCCAAAAACAAAGAAAGAAAGAATATAAGGTGAAGGATCAGATGAGAAGGCAAGAAATGTGAAAAATGCATAAACATAGTTGTAAGTGCAGTAAACTCTTGGAACAACCTTGTGTCGATCATGAGTGGTTAAGGAGGGGTGAATTTAAACCAAAAGATGAAAGGTTAATATTGGTGGCCAAAGGCACTGGACTACATGCACGTTCATTTACAAAGTCCATTGAAAATGTGGGAGAAACAAAAATAAATGTAGGTCGTGTAAAATAGAATTCAGTCACGTCTTGTTGCTAGTTTTGATATACTAATGGCAAAAGGATTGCATACTGAAAGTATAATAAAGTGGCAAGACTGTTGCATTGGGCATTGTGCAAACATTGTAATACTGAAGTAGCTGAAAAACATTGGAAACATGAGCAAAAAATCATTATAGAAAATGAAGAAATTTATATCACGTGGGATCACCCATTACCAACAGTTGAAAAATCAATGCGAGAAAAACTGATATCATAGCCCGTGACAATAAGACAAAAGTTGTATTGATCATTAAAATCGCTACACCCAGTCACTACAGCGCCTTACATACAGAGAGACAGAAAGTCATAAAATACCAGGATATGCAGGCAGAAATGAGGGCAATGTGGAAGGATACGCAGACAGTTCCACTAGTAGTAGGGATGGGTCTTATAAAAAAAAATTATAATCTTACTTACATATGTTACCAATACATGTAACTCTGTATGAACTGCAGAATAAGTCAGTTCTGGGCACATTGTGGATGCTGCAAAGAGCACTTTTGGCTAACATCCAGGATTAAAACTATACTAATTTCACAAACTTTAATCAAACTTTGACTTAGGAATGGGGTCCATTCCTGTCATGGTATTAGAAACCCAAAAGACTTAGAGAAATTAAAAAAAAAAAATAAAACAACAAGATGCTAGAAATACCTTTGTATCAAGACACATCTTGGTAGGAGCTTCATAGATGTCATTCATGAGCATATATTTCACAGTCCATGTAAGGGTGGGGTCAAGCAGGATAGTGCAGACTATCCTCATAAAACAGTGCATTATGGAAGAAAATCTTTGAGTGACAATAAATTTCGCTCTTAATATGATAGCTGTATAATGGGGCACAGATTAGCATGATAAAAAGCAATGTTACAATTTTATGAAATATTGCAATAATATAAGCAACCACTGTATCATGACTTTACTGAAATAGTAAATTCAATTTTGAAATTGTTGAAACAGGCATACCAAAGGAAGTCAAGACAGCTAGTAATGTAACCCTGCACTATATTGAACACCCATGGGTGACGGCAGCAGTGAGGTCATACAGGAGCTGCTCTATGTGGGTGTAGGAGCCTATGAGAATGGTAAGAGACTGTCAAGCCAGGCTGAGGTGGGCACACCAGTTGTAAGGTGCACAAAGGGCATGACATGTTGCAGAAAGGACAATTCCCTTTGTATATTGTCTAAGGTATGGCAATTAACTTTGGAGAGGATCAAGTTGAGCATTGCAGTCCAGAGATCAGAGCCAGATCCAGCACTAGGCAACCTAGGCAGTTGCACAGGGTCCACTGGGGACCGATACAACATTTAATTTTTAATTAAAAACAAAATTTACATTTTTTCTTTGTGTCACACATTGATCAGGCTGCTTGCTTCCTTCCTTAGCACATATAGAACTTTACTTCCTTCGCACATTGGATGGAGAACGTAGAACTACACATGGAGGGCTGCTGCATATATGTGCATGTGTGTGAAATGCCCTAATTAGGGATGGCAGGTTAGTTAATTAGCTTTGGCAAGCTCAGACCTTGTACATTGGTTACAGAACAACAAAGCCTTAAATCTTTACACCAACTACCAGATTGATCAGAGCTGATTCATGTCTTTCATTGGTTCATACATTTTGTTTCACTGTTTAAGGGAAAAAAAATCTTCAAAACTACAGGTGTGAATATGAGTTGTGGTGCATTTTCAAGGAATGTGAGTTTTAAGGGAAGAGAAGTTTACTGTTGTTTATCCTAAATCTGTTTTCAATGTGCAGCTGTTTTATTTAGCAAATGGCTGACAGTTTTTGCTATAGAATTTCAAAGCAGTGCTTGCAGCACAACAGGAAACCTATTTGCCTTTAATACAGAACACTGTGGGTTCTACTCCCACACCATGTAGATGAATTGCTGATACTGCAGTATACTTTAGGGGTGGGGGGCAGTGCTGCACTATTGAATGTGTTGTCCTTTGGATTAGATGTTAAACTGAACCCCCATCGGTCTGTGTTAATGGTAGGTGCTGGGAGATCTTTTACATTTACCTAAGCTATCAAAAAGAGTAGGAGCTAGTTCCCCAGTGCAGTGGCCAAATTTCCTATAGTAGCATAAAGACAACCAAGGCTCTCACCTGAAAAGACATTACTAGTCTAGAGGCACTAACCTGGTTAACAAAGGGTATTTAAATTAAACGTTTTAAATTAAATCCATATCGCTGCTTTCATTTCAAAAGTAAAGAAGAAAATAGTATGTGGGCTGACAGTTTTTATAATACTTGGGGTGGGGTGGGGCAAGTAATGGGACACCAGAATGGCTGAAGTAAGGCCTTGTCTATTCCCCTGCCTAGGGCCCCATTAGAACATGATCCAGCTCTGACAGAGATTAAGCACGCACACACACACACACACACACACACACACACACACACACACACACACACACGCACACGCACACGCACACGCACACACACACACACACACACACACACACACACACACACACACACACTTGCAGTTTGAAAGTGACTGCTCTTCTTGCCTTGTTTTTTAGCCTGCCATCTGCTTCCCATGCAAGATATGATTTATATAAATGGTTGCAGTCTGAAACAGCAAATACGGTTTTTGCCTATTTCTGCTTCTCATGTGACATCACAGTACAACAGGGTTGGGGAATTTACCCTTTTTTCCTGTTGTGCAGTCTCAGAGTTGGTATATATATAACTAGCATGGGTGTGGGGTTGTGCTCTTTTTGTATTTGCTCTTTGGAGAATTCAATATTTGTTGAGAGACTCGTATTAGATAGATAGATAGATAGATAGATAGATAGATAGATAGATAGATAGATAGATAGATAGATAGATAGATAGACAGACAGATAGATAGACAGACAGACAGATAGATTAGATAGATAGATAGATAGATAGATAGATAGATAGATAGATAGATAGATAGATAGATAGATAGATAGATAGATAATGTGATTATATTATAAATCAGCTACACTTTCCAGTGTTGCATGTAACATTGAAAACATACACACACACACACACACACACACACACACACACACACACACACACACACACACACACACACACACACACACACACACACACACACAGACAGACACACACACTGGGAAAGTAATCGATGCCGCCACATACACATGCGACACATACACACACACACACACACACACACACACACACACACACACACACACACACACAAAATGGAAAACTAATTCTGAATTAGGGATTCAATGAAAAAGTAAGATCACAGTGTGTGTGTGTGTGTGTGTGTGTGTGTGTGTGTGTGTGTGTGTGTGTGTGTGTGTGTGTGAGAGAGAGAGAGAGAGAGAGAGAGAGACAAAACACAAACTAACTGGTCTGTCTTTTATGTTGTAAGAAATGCTCTATTTCATTTATTTAACTTAATGTGACTTTGATGTCTTTATTTTTAAACTTCTGTATTTTTTATATTTAAATGTATTTTTGTATTGTCACCTTTATTGCGACTTTTCTATAAGTTTTATGATTGCACTGAAACATGCGTAAAACTATAGATGGAATGTATTGTTTCTAATTTGTTTCTCATTCATTTTAGTAATACATTTAAATGGCATTTATGGGTCTTGTTTCAGTATTAATATTCCTCTCAGGGTGACTTTAATTGAGGAGTATAGTTGTGGTTAATTTTAAATGACTGCATAAAGTACTTTGCTGCTTTATTTATTTATCTTTAGTATGAGACCACAGTAATGAAGAATAGACACCACTTCTGAAATGCCCATTTACAGCATTAAAGCTATATATTTGTCTGTAAATTTTTTTTGTGTCTATTTGTGTCTTTCTGCTTTTCCCGGTTAGGGGTCGCCACAGCAGAACTCCGGTCCGCTAATGATTGGTAGTTGATTTTTACGTGCCAAGTTACCAGCCCTGATGCACAACCTTCAATAAAGGTACGCCCATCCAAGCATGTCTCCACGCAGAAGACGCTCTAGCTGAGAATTGAATCAGACAGCGTCTTACTGTGAAGCGACAATGTTACCGCAGCACCACCACATGTTGTTGAATTTAATGAAGCATGTAAGAGAGAACTAAGAGGATGGCAAGTTGTGAAAAAGGCAATATTGCATGAAAGGCAGTGACTCACAATAATGAAGGTAGTGTCCAGCAGCAGCTCAGAATAATGAATCCTATGGATTTACTTATTATTCATTCAGCCAAGTTGCAAGACCTTCACAGACATGCAATGTTCTTGTAAAATAAACTGGACTAAATGGAGAGCAGAGCAAGGAGCAATCATCTCAGGTTAACTGGCTTTACTGAAAAAGGCAGATGAGGAAACATGATGCGGTGTTTATTATGAGTTGAAGACTTTTATGGAAACTTCAGAAACTTCTGTTATATATTAGGTTTGTAGAATCTCCAGTTAAGACAAGAATAAAAAATCTCCCATGATGCTTCAAGTTTAAATGATTAATTTTTACTGAAAAAAAACATTCCAGGGAGATCCCCAAATTTAGTTCTGCACTAAAGATTTCTGGCTGGCCCATTAGGATGGCTCTGGAGTTTAGCATTGTATTATATAAAAAATGAAGATACTAGCTCCATTTCTTAAGTAGGTTGGAGCGTGGATTTATTTATGTATATATTTATTTACTTACTTGCATAAACTTTTGTTAACTGAATTAGTCCACTAGGCTAATGGCCTCTTTTCAGGGAAGACCTAAAACGATATTCATAGTCATTAGAGCAAACTTGGCCAGGACACCGAGTAGCTTACTCTACTCATTTCAATAATTGCTGAGGGATATTTTACATCCACCTGAACTACCACCAACTCAGGCAGCATGGCCTCAGTTTAACATCTCATATGAAGGATGGCACACCGAAGAGTGTACCCCCCTCCCCTTTCTGCTGCACTATAGTGTAAGTACTTAAGAGGGCAACTCCTTTTTCCAAGAAACTTGCTTGACACTCATGTGCTTAGTGTCTTCAATTTTAATTTTCAAGCAGATGAAGAAAAGTTACCAGAAATCGGAGCAATGACCCCTTTATCTTGTGCTTCAATGACAAATAATGTTTCAAGAGGTCCAAATTCTAATGCAGCAAGTAAGAAAAAACATTAAAAAAAACTTCAGTCATTTACTCCCAACAGCACTTCTTTGATGAAAAAGGAAAAAAATATCTAGAAATAGAAAGATCCTGACTGTAATGTCTACAAAACAGGCTGCTAAATAAATCCTTTTTAGTTTTTCAAATAGGTTTTGTATCCTAAATAAAAATACTCGAAACAAACTAAAACCAAGTAAAAAAAAAACACCAAAAATCCAACTGGGGACAATGAATCCAAACACAGGACTGCAAGTGATAGTTAATTAACCACTTTCACTCACTTATCTGAGACAGAGGATGAACAAGATGGTGAAATGGAATTTTCCACTCCTGAAATTTCAGTGTGGGAGTTTAGGCTTCACATCATGTTGCCTCCATAGACTATGCATGACAGGAGAAGCAAACTGATCCAAGAAGAAAAAATAATTACTGACTTAAAATACATGCTGTGTTGGTTTTGTATTAACCATTTCAACTCATTTTGCATTATATGCAATTCAGTGGTAGGGCTGATGCATGTGTGGTCTTATGGTTTACTCCAGATCAATAAGCACACTACTACAGATGTCATCTTAATCAGATATGTCATGCAGGTAAAAATGTGGCTCCTGAGTGCTTTCTCTGATTGTAATATTAGTTACTCTTTCTCTTTTGGTGATAAACATACTGGTACATTAGCACATGCCTGTTGCATTTATAAATTAAATGGCATGTTTGATAGAGCCAGCATGCTGTTAGCAAGAATTTCAATAGATAGTATGCAACTAACTTGAGGACACACATTATGGCATTCATATGTACTGACTTCTATTCTCTAACACAATTTGCCTTATTCCTGTTAAGTAACTTCTGGCCTGGTATGGAAATATCAAACAGTGATGTTGTGTATATTGCAGCTGGAAAAATGATCTAAGATTCTGGTCTATGTTGCTTAATGTCATTGAAAGATGTACAACTCATTATGTTTTTCTTTTTCTGTTCTGTATAATTTGCAAAAATAGAGAGATTTAATTTTAGCTGTCTTTGCAATGTAACAGTTACGAAAATGTTCTTATTCTTGTAATCACTTATTTGCATAAGCAAGCATATATATAGGCATTTTCAGATACAAAGGTTTTCTAGCATGGAGTTTTTGAACATGCCAGAAATGTTTGAATTTATAAGTGTTAGTCACATATCTTTGAATTTATTACTGCTCAATATCTGAGTTGTTTGGCTTCTGCTACATACCTACAATCAACTGCATTACTAGCTGAGTTAAGTACAAACTTGCAGTATTAAAGATTGTACTACATTTTATTTTTCTGTGTATTTCATTGTTTCATTGGTCTGTGCCTCTCTGTATTTATTTATTTTTCTATTTAATTGTTTCATAGAATACTGTGGTTTCTCTCTGTCTCTGCAGTTAGTTTCCCACCTGTCCTCTCTGTTCTTCTTCTGGTATTAATCTTGGTGGCTTTGGAATTTCCCACCCCTCCCGTAAATTTGTGTTTGAACACTACTCCTGGGTCTATCTCATTTGCTCACTTAACCGAGTACAGTGAGATCATATTTTGACTTCAGACACTCCTACCAGTCCCATCTGTTCAGCTCTGTCCCAGTCTAGTGTCACTAGCTCATTCTACCTAATACAGAGGGAACATTTGTGAAGGGCAAGCCACTTAGGTCCTTAATTTTGAATTATCTTTTGTTCATTCTTTCTCCCTTTCCACTTTCCAAAAAAAAAAAATTCTAAGCTTGTTTCCTGCCTTTCCTGTAACTAGTTTATTCCAGATACAGATTTGCTGTAACCAGGACTATTTGTAAGCTTCTGAGCCCCCAAAGCCTTTCTCTGTTGGAGGGAAGTCTTCTAGCTTATGAGTGGGAGTGGTAAGTACTAGGTATCCTATCTACCACAAGAGTGGTTTTTGGCCCAGAAATTTTAGTTTATTGACTGTTTGGGCAGTTTTTCCATCTCGTTCAACTTTTTGGTTTAAAAGTTTGCGTTTGCACTTGTTTCCCACCTTTCCTGTAACTAGTTTAGTCCAGATACAGATTTGCTGCATCCAGGACTGTTTGTAAGCTTCTGAGCCCCCCAAGCCTTTCTGTGTTGGAGGAAAGCCTTCTAGCTTATCATTGGGAGTGGTAAGCACCAGGTAGCCTATCTACCACAAGAGTGGTTTCTGGCCCAGAAATTGTAGTTTATTGGCCGTTTGGGCAGTTTTTCCATCTTTTTCAACCTTCTGGTTTAAAAGTCTGCATTTGCGCTCATTTCCCACCTTTCCTGTAACTAGTCTAGTCCAGATACAGATTTGCTGTATCCAGGACTGCTTGTAAGCTTCTGAGCCCCCCAAGCCTTTCTGTGTGGGAAGGAAGCCTTCTAGCTTATCAGTGGGAGTGGTAAGGACTAGGTAGCCTATCTACCACAAGATCCAGGTACAGATTCTTAGTTTTAGCACTTGAATTTACTTATTCGTGCTCAGTACATGTTCAGTACTTTTTGTTAGAGATAAATAAGCTACAAATTACTACAGCACTCAACCCTCCTCTTTACTTAGAGGAAAACATTTTTTGTACTTACTTTCCTCACTTGCTTAGAGAAAAACAGCTCTTATACTCACTTTCCTCACTTGTCTAGAGGAAAGTATTTTTTTATTCAGGCATTTCCAAGGGTCAGCTCCAAGTGTTCTCTCCTGTCTATCTGATGAATCCAGGCATCTTTAGGCAATGTAGCAATTGCCTCATGTACACAACCCTCTCCTCCTACCACCCAACACCACAACCTGTAAGAGATGCATTTATCTAGCCAAACTGGAGGTAAAGCTCTCTCTAACCAAGACTGAACTTGACAGTCAAGAGAAGGTAAACACTTGCACCACACCACACTCACCACATAGTTCCACTAAACCTACACGACCAAAATCCACACATAGAAACAATCAAACATTCACAGAGGCTCTCAATAATAATCTGCTCAAGCAACAGAGACCTCCAAAGCAGAAACGTAAGCAACCTCCACAACCCAAATGACACATAGCCCACAGACTCAATGTGCCAATAAACCACAGCCCATAAGGCAAACCAACGTACCCAACACACTAGTCATAGGTGACTCTATAGTCAGGCACACTGATACCCCACTCACCAGGCTAAACAAGAAGAAGGTTACTGTCAGCTGCCTGTTGGGTGCCAGGATCTGCCACATAACCCATGCACTCAGGTCACTCCACAACAAGTACAAATATGACTCTGTCATTGTCCATGTTGGTGTAAACAACCTGAGACGAACCTCCCTGGACTACATGAAAAGAGACATGGAAGAGCTCTCCGATCATGTAGCCCAGGCAGGTATGACCCTAGCCCTGAGTAGCATCCTGCCATCGCCCAGAATAATACCGCAGTACAAGGACAAAATGATTGACTTCAACAATTGGCTAAGCTTTTGGTGTCATTCTAAGGGGATCCAGTATCTGTCTGCCTGGGACGACATGGTCGACAGACCACTATGCTTTGCCAGAGATGGCCTGCACCTGTCACATCTGGGATTCCGGATACTGGCTAAGGTGTTTCCTGCCCTATAGTGCCTTTTTTAGTCAAGGTTCAAATGACAATTCACCACCATAACAGGAACAGGCAAGCAAAAACTGAGGGTAATGCTACTCAATGCTAGAAGTCTAAATCTCAAAATGCACTCATTCAAAGCACTCCTTACAATGGAGAACATCTATATGTGCAGTGATTGAGACCTGGTTCAAGGCTCTAGAGAGCACCCCTATATTACCAGGTTATAACTCATACCACACTTTTTGGCCATCTAACCTGAACCAGAACACCAAAGGTGGAGATGTGTCCATATTCATTAAGGATATCGACACCTCCAGGCTAGTTGCGCAGCATAATGCATCCGAGGTTATCCAAGTGCAACTAACTATGAGAAAAACTGCAATCCAAATTGTAGCTTGCTACAAATCCCCCACCATGCCCCAGGATTCCCACTCCTTTTTTCTTGATATACTGAAAAATATTAGGGTTCAACCAAACACCCTAATAATGGGCGAATTCAACTACCCCACCATTAACTGGGAAAACTACTCATGCACCAACTCCTTCACTCAACACTTTCTGGAATTCATAAATTCCAATGACCTGGATCAACTTATCCACACCCCCACCAGGGGAAAAAATATCCTAGACCTAGTCATTACCAACATGAGTGTTCCACACCTGAAATCAACTCCTTATTGGTCAGATCTGACCATAAGCTAATCACCCTAGATATCTACATCCCACCCCCACCCACCATTAAGGAAACCATGGTAAAAAATGTCTCCAAAGCCAACTTCATGCTTCTTAAGACAGAAGTGGTGAACTTCATGACACCCATGCAGATGGACAATACAGTTTTGACTGCTGAATCCTGCACAAAAGCACTCTATAAGCACTTACACAAGTGCATGGATCATGCTATCTCAAACAGAACCAAGACGCTATCCTCCAAAAAAAGGAACCAATCTGGTGGTCCCCTGCCATAAACAAACTCTACAATGGAAGGAAGAAACTGTTGCAAAAGAGAGTAAAATCCCATGAGTGGAGGAGCTCCATGGTCAGCCTCAGTAAGAAGCTGAGATCCCTTATAAGATCCTCCAAAGATAGCTACGAAAACAAAATTGCCACTGATTCTAAGGACAACCACCAAGCATTCTATAGCTATGTCAAGAATCTCAATGGCAACACTCATATCTGCTCTGTTTACAATGGTACGAAAATTACAGAACCAACTGATATTGCCAACATCCTGGCAGACAGGTTCAATGCTAACTTTACTCCCCTCTCAACCCCTAAAGGGCCTATATCTATACAGGAAGAATACAGAGTCCCTGTAATCACATCTATGCAGGTAAAAGCTGCACTCTCTAAAACCAAAAACACAGCATCCATTTGCCGGAAAACATCCCAAGTTGCATTTTACACAAACTTCAGAACGAACTGGCTCCCCACCTAAGCACCATGTTCAATCATAGTCTCACATGAGGCTTTGTGCCCACTGAATGGCTCACAGCAACAGTTATCTCACTCCACAAAGGGGGTGCCATCACTGATCTTGGGAACTATCACCCTGCCTGGTCTGCAAGGCCATGGAACGTATCATCATGGAACTCATAAACAAAGACATTGGCAAACTCCGAACTCTGGACCCCAGCCAGTTTGGGTTTATGAAAGCCTGATCATGCCTTCTGAACCTGATCGACTTCTTTGGGGCAGTCATCAAAGCCGTAGATGAGGGTAAGGTAGTTTACACAGCCTATCTTGGCCACGCCAAGGCCTTTGACACCATCCCCCACTCTGGAATCATAGACAGACTTGCTAAGCTGGGCATTAATCCCTACTGGCTTACTGACAGAACCCACACTGTAAAAGTAGCCAACTCCAAATCTAGCTCTAGACAAGTGACAAGTGGAGTACCACAGGGTTCAGTCCTGGGACCTCTCCTGTTTGGTATCTACTTCTCTGAAGTACAGGCTAACACAAAAGGCCTCTGGCTAATGAAGTTCACAGATGACTGCAAATTAGGAGCCATAGCTGAGTCTCCAAATGATGTGGGCATTGTACAGAAGGTCCTCACAGAGACAGATGCCTGGTGTCAGAAGCATGACCTCAAGCTCAATGCCAAAAAGTGCATTGTCATCCCCTTTGGTAAAAACTCTGTACCCATGAACTACCACATAAACAGCAGTCTATTTAATGCCAAATGTGTGATGAGAGACCTTGGGACCCAGGTGGACAGTAGTCTATCCTTTGAGAATCACATTGCCACAGTAGTCAGGAAATCCTTTGATGTGGCACACCTCATCACAAAAGGGTTCTCATCCAGGAAAAAAGAGGTCATTGTAACCCTCTACTCGGCACTCATTAGACCCATTATAGAGTACAATGCCCCTTTTGGAATGTACCTCACAAGACATCTGCAGCAGCTGGAAAGGCCACAGAAGTACCTCACAAAGAGGATTACTGGCCTCAAACAGATGCTCTACACTGACTGTCTCAAAAAACTCCAGCTTTACTCTGTAGCATATCGCCTGCTCCAAGGAGATCTCTGCCTAACATATAAAGCTCTGTTAAACCCAGAGCTGTTGGACATGCTACACCTTAAGAAATCCCAATCCCTCCATGCCATATGCTCTAGGGACCTAAACCTTGTCACCACAATAAACAGGACATGCTGAAGGGATAGATTCCTGTCCCAGAGACTTCCTATACACTGGAACAAGCTACCCATCTATGTTAAGCAAAGTTCCTCATTAGCACTCTTCAAGAAAAATCTTGATGAGTGGATGGGAAATAGAAAATACACCCTGTGGATCACTTCTGTGGATCTGCTCGACAAGGGCACAGGAAATTAACTTTCGTGGGTGACGTAAGCCAGGGTACCTTGTTGGCTAGGTTTATTTAGGCCCTTGGGCCGATAGCCTAGTACTTACCTATGAATCTATGAACCTATACTATAACTGACTTTAAGGATCCAGAGTTTAATATACGCATATACTGGTCTAGAGACCTGTTCCAGTAACTTTGAGATGTATTCTAGAACATCTGCATGGGATACATTCTAGAGCATCTGCATAGCAACCATAAACAGCCTCCATTCTTCTGCTCTGACTACACTGAACAGTGAATCCAATCCACCCATTAATTGATGTCAACCTAGGGGGAGGGGTGCACCTGATTCAATACCTGGCAACGCTGAGCTGTCTCACTATGCCTGGAGCAGATAATGAGAATTCATACCATATTATTTTACTAAATTAAGTGGCCACGGTGGTGCAGCAGTTAGCGTTGCCGCCTCACAGCAAGAGGTTCTCCGGTTCAATCCTCGGCTGGGGTGCCTTCTGTGTGGAGTTTGCATGACCTCCCTGTGGTCACGTGGGTTTCCTCCGGGTGCTCTGGTTTCCTCCCACATCCCAAAGACATGCTGTAGGTGGATTGGATACTATAAATTGGCCCTAGGTGTGAGTGTGTGCGTATGTGGGCCTTCTGTGGAAGGTTGGGCGCCGTGCTGGCAACTCGACACTGTAAAACCCCACTGCCAATCATGAGCGGATAGGTGATCCACTGTGGCGACCCCTAACTGGGAAAAGCCGAAAGAAGAAGAAGATTCTGGCCATATCGACAAACCTGCCCAAGACTTTGACAGGGATACCAAGTCTGGCCGAAATCTTTGAGCACAGCACCTCTATCAGTATGTCGAGCTTGGGATTGAGGCAGGGGGCCTGTCTGAGGTACCAGGTCTGACATGCAGGTGGCGCTGCACAAACATGAAACTATTCATTACAAGAGATCCACTTGTAGGGCAGACTGGCGAATGCAAGCATAATAGCTAGCACAGCCATTATACCTACATTCACTTCATCAAGGAAGAGTGATTGCATATGGGACACTATCCACCAGAAAATTTAACAGAGTACTAAAATGAGTTGTCTCAGAGGAGGTTGGTGAATGGTTTGCAGTGCAGATAACATTGCATGAAAATGGCCCTAGGTATGCTCCCCTACCCCAACTCCTGCAACCTTCAGCACACCTCCACCTGTATGTGGAGTTAATTACTGAAGCTGGTCCGGATTCACCTAGGTAATGTCTGTTCTATGTACAGGTTGAGATTCTGCCTCAATGAAAAGCTCATTCATTTCAATTGGTTTCACAAATGCCTCAGCCTCACCTCAACAATGTACAGCATCAATTTATTTCAGTAAAATGAGACTTTATCCCCCTTTGAAATTGAGTGTCCGGCTCTATCAGTCCCCGTTTGTATACTGGGAATGAGGACTGACATAGCCTTATGTGTTGGACTCGAGAATGGAGTGACTGTTATTCCATGCCCAAGTCATTTTGTAATCCACCCTTTTGTTGATATGAATGAAGAGAATGTACTGGGAAATTGTACTTTAGTGCTTTAAGTGCAACTTAAGTTGGTATGTTTATTACATATTATCTGGCACATTAGTTCATAAGTAGCTTTGCCAGGTTAATTGAAAAAAAGGACAGTCTGTGGGAAACCTACAGGTTAATAGACCATTCTGTTTGATGTAAATATTGTTAGAGAGATATAATTTTTAAAAATATTTTTAATAGTGATAGTAGTTAAAGTATGTTTCTCTGCCTTTTCTGTTTTTTCAGGTGTACCTTATAACATTGAATCCCCACAGGGCTGAATCACATTTCATCTAGATGAATGCATCAAAACTGCAGAAGAGTGAAACTCCAAATCATCAAACCACAGTTCCATGAACACACCCCTGGACTAAAACAAAAAACTACAGAAACTCAACATACAACATACCCACCCCCCTAAACACCAGAAACCTACACTATCCCATCCTGCATTTTAGCAGGGGGGCTGTGCCCCCCCACCCCCTGAAAATTAAATACACCAACTCTAAGATCGCAGTATATTGTAGAAAAGGCCACACACCCACGGCACACCCACATCTACCACACAGCCGCCCAGTGAACTGTACATTTAAAGTATCTCCATTCCCTTCACTACTGTTACTATGAAGGAATAGGAAGTCCCTTCAATTTGCGGAACTGTGGTTCAGTGATATGGAATTTCGCTCTTCTGCAGTTTCGATGCATTCAGCTTGATGAAATGTGATTCAGTGTTGTGGGGATTTCATGTTATAAAGTTGACCCATTTTTTTCTATTCTTTTCTGAAATATTAGGCTTGTTTGTTCCTTTTATTACATAGCATTTTTTTTTCAAAAGTTGTTCTGTGATTACAGGTGGGAGTTCTACAATTCTGTTTGCTTCAGTATATTATTGTACTTTGGAATCCATTGTGTACATGAATATGTCTGCACACTGGAGCCATAGTTTGTTAGAAGCTTGAAAAATTATGCTAGATTAACTGAGAGGTTTATTGCCCTGATCACTGTCCCACAAAAAGTTATGGTGAAGCTAATCTCAAGAAATGTAAAAGACTTGACAACTGCTATAAAGACCAAGTACATTATTTTATGTTTGCAAAAATGAAAGCATGTACTATTAGAAGGAACTACACTTAAATCTAATAATATACAATTATTTTTGAAAAGATAAGCAGTTAGGCGGAGACTTGCTGTCAAATTTTGGCTAAATAGTTATAATATCACTATTTCACAAGTCCCTAGGATGATCTAAGGTTAAGTTTAGAAGAAAGGCTAAGATATGTGGCTTGTGACCTTGTTGTTTACTAAGAAAGTTTACGGTGGGGATTTTTTTATGGGCAGAATGAAGACAACACAAATCATTTTGCAGAGGCATTCAATGTCATAAGCAGGATAATAATCTTCTTTTAGTTGGGGGTGGGGGTAGATACCACTATGACTAGTGTACCAGTAGGTAAGATTAGGCTACCTAAAATGTGAATATGATTTAGAGGAATCTGACTGCTAAAAAAATTTCCAGAGATCAAAATGTTAATGTTGCAAAGTAGAGCAAAAGAAATATGAAAGTCCTCAATAGCTATATATTTTTTTTTATTTCTTTGTTAACGGGATTAGGTGGACTGTTCTAGATAATCTTATCGGTCATGATCTAGGCACCAAGACAGATGTACGATGATAAAGATACTGTTTGTGCATTGGCATTACACAGAATTACTGAGGCAATCTAATAGGAAATTTTAGCACAAGTCAACGTAACATAAAATGCTAAAGTGAAAAGTACAAACCTGGAAACTCAGCTGTATTTAGCATAGGCTTACAAATATGAAACTGGGTTACTTTCACTGCACACACACACACACACACACACACACACACACACACACACACACACACATATTTTTCTCATGTTCCTCCAAAGATTTCCTTGTACAGTTGTCACCAGTGTTAGCATTTCCTGGGTGAATAACCTGGTCAAATTATTAGAAAAGAAAAATTGAAAAAAAAAAGATCAGAACTAAAACGACACACTTCTAGCCTACTGTATGGAGTGAAAAATGATTACTGTGATGTGCAGATTTCAAATGTTTCCTCATGTCAGCCAAGTAATAAATCAGGTTTTAACTGTAATACATGAAAGTAACTGAAAGTACTAAAGGCAACTTTCAACTGCACTTTTTTTTTTGCATGGGTAAGATTTTTTGATTAATTTCTCTGTCAGAACAGCCATTACTACCTCTCAGCTATAGTTCTGCTAGATCAATCTTTCTCTTATATGCTGGATTAAAGGTTTGATCAGCCTATGTAATACTTAAAATGACAGCAGAAACCAACTGTAAGAATTGCTTTGTTACCTAGCAACATGAATAATTTACGGTTTAACTCACAACCCTGCCCTATTATGATGAACTTGACTGAGCTGTTTCCCAACAACAGCTATAAGTTCTACTATAGGGGTTAAATGTAATTAGCAAATGAATCAGCATGGCTTCCCTGGACAGACTACATCATTACTTACTATTTTACCTATGACCCTAGCTGAAGTACATAACATGTAGATGATTAATTGCATGAACCAGTGGTGTACTAGAATAAATTATACAGCCCCTTTCATGAACAAATAAAGCACTTACAAATACATTATATTAAAACCAAACATATACTATGCATAAGCAGGAGAAGGTAAACTGATTTAAGGTATTATTTAATAAAAAACATGGAAAATCTAGATGCCTCTCAGACAGAGGAACTCATTATTTTTTCAAAGAGAAAATAGTAATGTGTAGGAAAACTGTATTCATTATCACAAGGCAATAAACACTGTGAACTTAGATATGAAGTCATTTTACCTAAGAAATGGTTCAAGTAATGCCTTCAGTTCTTCGTTCCCAATACAACAGGGATTTATGTTGCTCATAGACCTCACATGCTATTATATTTGTGATGATAGGTGGTATAAAGCTGCTAAAATGCTTGCATATATGTACATATGTATATACTTCGATTGCCCTTTAAGACTAATGTGTGGTGTATTCCTTTTAAGAGGTAATTTTGACCATAATGCATTGCAGATTCTGAACTGTAGTCAGCTGAGTGTCAGATACTGAAGTGCTAACATTTTTAAGATATGCTGCCATGTTGTTTGTCATAAAAGTTACTTGTTTGCCAAAACTAAATGGAGATTTCTGACTCGACCAATGATGCAGACAGAACATTTTCAGAAGCATCTTCTTCACACTGTTTTTCTGTCAATACTCTCTGAAACAGCAAGAAACGCACATTATGTTACTTTGTTGGTTTTAATTGCTGTATCTAAAGTGGAGAATAATACGATGCTTTAACAAATGTACCCATGATATACCAAGTTATCTTCAGAACTATGCAAGGAATACTTATGACCTCATGAAGTATGGTCAAAATGCCATACTTATTCTTCACACCTCAAAAAGTATAATTTTACAGACATTGCTATTAAGTGCTAAAACCACTACATATATATGAAATACAATAGCTACTTCAAGACTACATCGTTCAACACACCAGGCTGACCCATAAGATAATGGTGTACATAAAGGCTGTGTTTTGCTTTCCAGCCTTTACTGTATAATATTGTTTATGCATAAGAACCCTGGCTGACCTCAACAAATCTCTTCCTCATTACCCTACAACAGTCATCTCACGAACAGTAGTCCATTGAACCATGGCTCAAAGTAGTCTGCATCAATACTTGTAGCATCAATAATAAATGGGCTTCCCTGGAGGCCTGGATTAGTTCTGAAAACACACACATATACTAGCTGTTACTGAAGCATGGCCAAAAGATATCTGTGCCCCTCCTCACACATTCTGACAAGCTACTTGACCATTCTTGAGAATAGGCCATATACTTAAATAGTTGTTGGAGTCATGCCCCTAGTGAAACATAACACAATAGTGGCCATCTCAGACTGTACTAATTCCAACAAAACTAATGATAGATCCCTAAACTGGATATTAGGCAATCTCACTAGAAGAGAACACGCACATCTCTTCATAGTTCGCATTTACATTCTACCTCCCTCATCTATTACTACCATTAAGGATGTACTACTGGGATTTTTCCCTAAAAGGTAAAAAACATCGTACTAGGAAACCTCAACTTTAATGCTTTGGGATCCAAAGCAAAACAATTAAATACAAATGATCATACAATACAATGTAGAAAAATTGGTATGAAAGCCAACAAGGCCCATCCTACTAAAAGGCAACCATCCCAGCACGGATGTCATCATTAGAAATTATAGCTCACCACTGCACAAATGTTAACATTTCACCCATCTCTATAAGTTGTCACTGTCTGCTACTTTGTTTTGGGAATTTTAAAACAATAAAACTGCCACCCTTAGATTATCACAGGCTATCCTTTCCCTGAATTTAAACTAGTTTTACTAGAATATTAACTAAACAACATAGATTGGTGTCCATTGTATCTAATAAATTATGTAACAACTCTAAAATTATTTATAAATGATCTCTCTTCACTGCAGGACTTATTATTTCCTGTCACTCAAAGAAGAATTAGAGGCTAAATATGCACTGGATAACAAATGACATAATAAAACTCATAAAACAAAATGACAAAGGAACCAACTGATTCTGAGTATAAAATAATTATAGTGGGAAGGTAATAGAATGGGAAGAGGCCAATAACACATCTGGACTGCAGGCTCGAGATTGCTTTCCCATGAATGATTGATATCAGAGTATAGTTAAAGAGAAAGGGATATTGGAACCATAAGTGAAAGACTAGCACTGAAAGTTTTTAGTTGAATGTTGAACAGAAGCTACTATTACAAGGGATAATTAGTGGGGCATATAAAATATTACACAATAACTATAGGAATCAATTTGAGGAGTTTAGAAAAGATTGGGAAGAGATAGTGGATAAGCTATTGGCGATATTGTACTTGAGGGCCTCACCAGATGCGCAGTAGCAAGCCCCGCCCAAAACCCGCCCCTGTGCTATTTCATAATCAGGCACCAATGAATATGCATTCCCTCAAGAGCGACGATAACAAAACCAAATAACAACACGCTGTTTCTGAATTTCCACAGTTAATTGCTGAAAATAAGCCTATACTCACCAAAGAGAAAATGAATTATCTGCTTAACACAAAATTACTTCCTTGAATGAATCAACTTTGCAACAGACACTTAATCAGAAAGCAATGCATATGTGTTAAATAACTAATTTTGTTCAATAACTCATACCCCAAACCCAGACCAGGGCGTTAACGTGACTCAAAGCCGTTTCCCCTTCACTGCAGTCAGGCTGGGGAAACGAGCACAGCACCTTCAACGTAAGGTGCCAACAACTAAATTCAGAACTCCATTAAGTCCATTAGACACACCCCTTGATGATGTTGCATGACAAAAACCCAGCTACATGCATGAATGTAGCGCTGGGGGCGTAAGGCAGCCTCATCGTAATCGCCTTTGATCCCAGAACTGTAGCTATTACATATGCAGACCTGGTCGTCAATCATTTGTAACACGCCCACTTCTGCGCGAAACGTAAGGTGAGGCCTTCAAGTACAATATCATCAAGCAATTGATGTATAAACAATGGGAGGATATATGTATGGTTCCCAAATATGGAACAAAGTCTAGAAGATTTAGGATTTTTTCTTGGAAGTGTTTGCATATGTATTTTTATAACCAAGAAGACTCCAAAGAATTTTTCCTCAGGTACATTGCAAATGTTGGAGGAGTGATGGAGAAGAAAGAGATAATCAGGAACGTATTTTTGGGAGTGTATTCAGTTGGCAGGCTTTAAAAATTCTTCACAGACTACTATGTCAGAAATACTGGGAGAGCAAATTAGTGTAACTAACGAAATTATTTTTTTTTTAAGCTGGGATACAGGATCTGAATTGTCTAGAAATAGTAAGACTTTGCTAAGTTTAATTCTGGTGGCTGCCAAAAAACAATTACTAGAAAACTGAAATCAAAGTCTAAACTAACCATATATGATGTAGTAACTATAGTAACAGAAATAATGGAAGTGGGATCTTTAGAAAAGGGTAGGAGCAAATTACATAGAAAACATGGAAATTGTGGGAACAATGCATAGAGAATGTTTTGGAGGAGGAATGATGTTTGAGGAAAGGCAGAAAATGAGTGAGTTATATAATGTTGGACTACTGACGATGACTGTACAGATGATTATACTTGAGAATATGTCAATATGGTTTATTGTCATGTATATTAATGCATGATTGCCTATGTCATAACTATAATTCAATAAAGATGATTACAAAATAAAACTCATGAAACAGAGACAATGCTTGAACAGTTTGAAAAAAACTAGATGATACTTTATGAGACCACTACATCTCTCTGAGAAATCAAACTAGAATAGCAACCAACTTTGCCAATGCACTTTACTTATGTAACAAATAAATGCCAGCTACAGCTAAGCCCAAATAATTCTGGATAAGTGACTGACAAGTAGCACTCCTGCAATACCAACTCTTGTAGCAACACTAATAGTGTGGACAGAATGACAAACAGTAACAACCAGCCCCAGCCATTTAGGAGAATATGCAGGTGCCTTTCACTTCAGGGATCTCTACAAAAGAAACTAATACTCTGCTAAAAAGCCAAAATCATGCCTCCTCAAAATTCTCCTTTCTCCGTCCTATCTTTCTAAAAAGAGCTGCAAATAAACTCTCCAGACCTTTAAAATACACCTTCAAACATGCCTCTCAACTGTACAGATTTTTTAAGAATGTTTTCCTGATATTTTTAGTCCATTCTTCATAAAATCTGTGGTTTTCTGGCAAACCACTGAGGATTGAAGTCATTAAATGATAGGCATTTGAGTTTCAGACTTTATATCCTTCAGAAAATACATGCTAATGCAAAACCTGTCAACTTTATAAGTTTATAAGAGCAATATTTAAAAATCTGTCCCTATTTTGGTGCCTTTGTCCCCTATAATTTTAGGCTATGTCCAGATTTTTTACTCTAAGAGATTGAGAGGTATGCCTGCAACCTGTCCCTCAGCACCTCCAACTTTGAAATGTCATAATTATATATCTCCCCAAAATTCCCTTACCAACATCCCTCAAGGAGTTTAGATCTATTTGTTCTCTACGTCCCCTCACAAAAATATTTGAAATAAAACCTCTACAAACAACCACTCAGCCATATAAATGGACATGGACTCATCTCAGACAAGCAGCCCAATTTCAGGAATGTCATTTTTAACAGTCTCAGGTTACTACAATATGAGTGATTTATTTATGTATTTATTTAGTTAGTTATTAGCATTTGATCAATTCACAAGAGGAATATTTCAAAAAATTATGAAATTATCCTTCTGCAAACAAATTGGTAGTAAGTATACAAAACTCAAGAACAGAAATATTTCTCTAATTTATGACAATGGGCCTGAGATGATAAGCTTCTAATAAATCACAAAAAAATCCCTAGGATTCATTTACAGTGTGTACACATTGCATTGAAGCGAACATGGCAAGTTGGCTAGGGGTGGGGAGCAGCAGCACTGATTAAATATTTTGAATATGCAATACTCCAAATTATTCTATATGCTGAGTAACACCTGTTTTTGGCCAGAATACTTTCTCTCAGTCACACTGAGGTGCAACAGGGCTCGTATACAAAATGTAAACACAAGATGATAGACAAACTAAGTTCAATAAGCAAGTATGGATAAATAGCTCAACAGCAGATGGGGCAGTTTGCAGGCAAGGGAATCCTAAAACTACCAGTCACAACTCTCAGCTGAATCAGGGACAAATATCATCAGAATGAGGGACAAATCCAGAACTAATCAGGTACAATCAAGGGCATGTTTTAAAATGTGAATACTATTAACTCAGAGATGTTGACTGAATATGAAGGTGTGAATTAACATACATTTTCTGAAGTAAAAGAAGTATACACCTTTAAAACATTGTCATTATTTATGTAAGTGAAATTTAATAACTTTCTCCAAATGTCACCATTTATACAAGGGATTAAGAGGGACACAGCTAAAATTGGAGTCAGACTCATGGATGTCCCTGCAAATTGTGGACAGTTGAGAGGCATTACATCAGTGGACAAAGAAATGTGATACAGTTGGACATTGTAGTGATTGCAGGTAGTGGACTTGTAGGAACTTCAGTAACACTGTTTTGTATATTTGGAAATAAAACATAGGCAGCAAACGACCAAAATGAAGCATTTGTGATATTTGAACAGATGCATGTAACATGTGTACAAATTTCCATGTCTTACATGTATTAAAGTAATAATTACACACATAAAAATGTGCCCAGAATGAGAAAAATAAAGAGGACCTCTAGACATAATTCAGAGACAAGTACCGATAGTGCAAACAATAATAACAGTTGTGGGAGCACAATGCTTGTTGGGAAAGGTGGGAATACACCCCAAATCTGTATGTAGTGCAATTCACACAAGACATACCAAAGAAACAGAATTGCTTAAACAGCATATTCCTTGCAGATTATAATGCAATTCCTTTGTACAGATGTAGAATTATAACAGATGATGATATAAGTACACTTGAGAGGCAGGCCATGTCATGAGAAATATGTTAGATGAGAATCTTGGAAGATACAAATCATGTGTTGGCAGTCCAGTGACAGCAGAGTTGTGCATCTGCAAATGTCAGTGCATGCCTGTATACATGATTATGTAAGGTAGACATCCCGTGATAGTTAGACCCTAGTTGAAGTAATCACAACAACAATGTGCCTGATATCAGTATTGTGCAATTACAACTGCTTTGTGTACCATTTCACATTATTATATGTGAAGAGAGTATAATGCAGTTGTGGCTTACATGTGTAGTTCCTGCTGCTGCCACACATACACAAGTTAATGCAGTCTGACAAAGTACACCTCTGATGGCAGTATACTATCATGTCAGAAGTCAAAATATCTGCCAAGTTAAGCAATATGCAACACATCCATGAAAACTGGATCACAACAGGTAAACATAACTCAAAGTCAGGTGCAACAATACCATCAGGTAGTACGTGAGGTGTAGAAAATGCTAGAGGTTACATGCAACAGATGTACAGTGGCCAATAACAATGTTGGTATTTTCCATGCATCGATCACTACCTGAGCTGAGTGGCCCATTGGCAGATCTATTCTGCTGTAGACAAATTCTGGAAGTGTTTGTTATTGAAAAAAAAACAAATAGCAATAAGTATTTTGTAGCATTAATTACTTACTGGACATTGTGCTAACTATTGTGCAATAGACTACATTATTATACCAGGCATGCTTATAAGGAAAAATAACAATTACTAGATGAAAATCACCTACCCACCCCAAACTATAACAAAATACCATAACAAAGGTCCTATTACACTTCGTGTCCACTATGTAGCATGTTATACATCAAGATCTGCTGAATAAGCCATTGTTGCCTGTAATCACTGTAATGTAAACAAAATAATAAAATTCATACCCCACTGGATTAGAACATACGTAATGTAGGCCAAGCTCCTCTTGAGCTGTGCACTAACTGGAGATGCCACACAAGACTTCATATCACACTTATTAGACAACACACACTTGAAGGGATAACATGAGCATTCTGTTGGAATGCATATGGCTTTCATTAAAGGGATTATAAAATGTGGTCTGTCTCTCCCTAGTTGTAAAAGTATACTGTAAGCAACACTGTAATCATCAGTTGCTTTGAGAAGCCAAACCTGAGTGTTACCAGTCTTTTAAATATTCACCTTGACAGACTTGAATTCCTGCCTACTTGTATTTATAGATCTTTATAAGAAACCACTGATGCCATTCAGAACTGCATCTGAAGTCTAATAAAGCACACATTTGCAAGGATTACATCAGCAGTCTGTTTCAATGGTTGTGCCTATCCCAAAATGTACTCTGTGGCTCAAAAATCTTTAGCTCTTTTAGTGTTCACAGTAGTGTGTGTTTGAAGGGCAGCCAGTCCTATCTGTCACTACTACTTTCTACAATTACATTAGCAGTTTCAAACCCATGCCTAGCTAGGTCTGTAATATAAAGAACTGCATATTAACTGCTGATACCTCAGAAGTGATAAGTACTGAGTTGTCATAAAGCACACACTTGAATGGGTGACCTCGAACTCAATGGTGTGTTTGAAGACATATGAATCACATAAAATGTGTTTGAGATCTCAAGATGGTAAATGCTCATCCTGTATTTATTTATCCACATCACCACTGTTGATGAACCCATTGCTACATAACTCAGACCATCTGTTATACAACCTAATAGGAGAGAATAGCTGGATTTGAACCACTATCTGTGTCCATACTCTAAAGAGCTGTGCATTAACTGCTTCTGCCATAGGAGACTTCAAAAGACAGGTGTCAGAAAGCACACTTTTCAAGGTTTGACTTAAGCATTGTTTTTGAATGCTTATGTATTCTTTGTAGTGTATTTTGATGGATCAAACTCTTTTAGCTATATCAGTTTTCACACAAGTGTGAGTCAACCATATAAGACTGTTTTGGGTAATGCAGTCCTGTTTGTCACTATTGCTGTACACACATACATTACTTATACATTGCCAGATTTGAATCTCTGCCTATCTAAGACCACAATCTAGGGAAATGTGTATTAGTCACTTATAACACAGGAGAAATATTACTGCAACCGTGAGACAGAACATGTTTGAAAATATGACCTTATCTATGTGTGGCAAGGCAAACACTTGGCTTAATAGTGAGTGAAAGAGTTTTGGGAGACCTCTCCCTGTGTAAATATTATCACTGAGTGAAAGTGTAAAACAAGGTCTGTCAGACAGGCCAGCCCTGGCTAGCAGTATAGTCACACACATGCACACACACACTCACAGCAGCTAGTCATTGAGGGATTTGAACAACTGCCTATCTAAGTCCATAATCAAGATATCATGGTATCTGCTGCTGCCACAAATGGAAATAGCTCCATTGTTGTCTTGTAAAGCAGGTGTTTGGGCTAAGTAGGAATTACATTATTGGCAGAACTCTTTCACTGTGTAAATGTACACATCACATAAGTTAGATATGCTAGTCCTATCTGTCACTACAGTCTCACACACTTACACTAGTTACTCGTGTCTGTACTTGAGCACCTACCTATCTAAGGTACACAATCTAAAGAACATTGTTTCAACTACTGGCACCTCATGAAAAGTCTTATTACAAGTGTGAGACAGCACACATTTAAATGAATGACCTCATTATTGTCTTGCAAAGCAGATGTTTTGGCTAAAAGGTACTAATGTTGTTGGGGTAGCCCTCTCCCAGGGTACATGTTTATCCTGAGTGGAAACATACACACCATAGCAGTTGGATATGCCAGTCCTACCTGGCATTACAATGAAGTGCATTTACACAAATCACTGCTGGATTTGAATACCTAACTACCCAATTGCACAATATAGAGCATTATATATCAGCTGCTTGTGCCACAGTAGAAGTCTCATTACAACTGGGAGACAATATATTTGAAATAATGACCCAGTGACTGTTACAAATCAGATATCTAGGATAGAAGGAACTGAAAGTGCTGGGGAGCCCTCTCCCGGTGTAAGTGTTTATCCTAAGTGAAAATCTACACATCATATTTGTTTGGTATGCCAATACTACCTAGCACTATTTATTTAATTTATTTATTTATTTAAAATGTGTTTACTAGGATAGTCCAGCTGGACCACTAGTGTCTATTTTCAGCAGAGTCCTCGGGAGAAAAGTTCTATACATTAAAAAACTACACAAGTTATACATAGTATTAATGGAAAAGACAGTAGAGTAACATGCTATAGGATGGCTAATAGTTATAAAGGATACAAAGTTGGAGTGCAATATGCAAGTATAACAGTTTCATGGAATAGCCTAGGTATACTATATGTCTTAGTATTGTTGTAGTAGAACATATTACAAGATATACAATTTATACACAAGGCAACTGTGGAGCAATTTATAAGTGTGCTACAGAGGCTTAGAAAGGTAGGCTACTCTGTTGGCTTTGCCTTCAGGAGAGTGAATTGCAGTTGCATAGAGGCTTGGAAATGAGGTATGATTTAAGGAGGTTTTTGAAGGTAGTGGAACAGTTGTACAGTCTGAGGTCGGGAGGTAGGGTATTCCATGACTTTGTGACTTCATTGGGGAAGAGGGATTTCCCATGGCTGTTTTTACATGGGATATTTGCGATCATAGCTTTGTTACTAGATCACAATTGTCTATTTGATTTGTAGGGGTTTTCTCAGGATAGTATTGAATCTGGTGAGCTAGGTTAAGTTGGTGGTATTGTAGTAACTTGGGGAACCCAAGCCAATATAAAGTATGTAGGGACAGGCAGTGATGAGTCAGGGATTTTGCATTTGTTGCAAACCTGGCAATTTTGTAATAGCAGGTGGATAGTTTGTTTAGGTCAGTTTTATTTAGGTTTGTTAGTACTGGGGATGCATAGAGTAAAGTAGATAGGAGATGGATTCTGGCTATGGCAATCCTAGAGTTAGAGGTTAGGCACCTTTTGCTGTAATAAAGGGTCCCTAGTTTTGTATGTACTTTAGAGATAGTTAGAGATACATGTTTGTTAAATTTTAATTCCTGGTCGATAGTAAGTCCTAGTAATTTGGCCTCTGGGACTCAGAAGATGAGGGTTTTGTTGGCTGAGACCATGGAGAAGGTGAGATTATCAGACTTTGTTGGTAGGAATAACATAAGTTGTGTTGTCATAGGTTCATAGGTTCATACTAGGCTATCTGCCCTAGGGCATTTATAAGCCTAGTCAGAGTGTGTGTGGCTTTCACCACCCCTTAGGATGAGAATACTATACCCATTAGTTTGCTGTGCCTCTGTCCAGCAGTGACACAGAGATGATTCCCGGGGTAACCCTACGATCTCCCATCCACTCGTCAAGATTTCTCTTGAACAGAGTCAGTGAGGGGCTCTGCCTCACATGGACTGGGATTCTGTTCCATAGTGTAGGGAGTCTCTGGGTGATGAATCTGTCCCTCCAGCACGTCCTATTTATATCCGTGTTGAGGTTTAAGTCTCTTGCTCTCGTGGCTCTGGTGGATTTGGATTTTTTGAGGTGGAGCATGTCCATTAATTCCGGGTTGGACATGGCCTTGTATGTCAGGCACAGATCACCTCTGAGCAGATGGTATGCAACTGAATAGAGCTGGAGTTTCTTCAGTCGGGCAGCGTACGACATATGTTTGAGCCCCTTTATCCTTTTGGTGAGGAACTTTTGGGCTCTTTCCAACTGCTGCAGGTATCGGGTAAGGTACATTCCAAATGGGGCGTTGTACTCAATCATTGGTCTGATAAGTGAAGAGTACAGGGGTACAATGACCTTTCCTGATCTGGATGTGAATCCCTTCATGATCAGGTGGGCAATGTAGAAGGTCTTCCTAACCACTTTGGCAATGTGAGTGTCAAAAGAGAGGTTACTGTCAACTTGGGTCCCCAGGTCCCTGATAACTTCTTCCATGTTTAATGGATTACCACCTATGTGGTAATTAGGGGTTACCTTGTTTTTCCCAAAGGGTATGACTATACATTTTTTGGCATTTAGCTTAAGGCCATGGCTCTGGCACCAGTTATCCATTTCTATGAGACCTCTCTGGAGGATGTCTGTGTCTGATGGAGTGTCAGTTATGATGCCCAGTTTGCAGTCATCTGCAAATGTTGTCATCCACAATCCCCCTATGTTTGCCTGCACTTCAGGAAAAATAAATGCCGAACAAGAGGGGGCCCAGGACTGAGCCCTGTGGGACACCGCTCGTGACCGGCTTAGAGTCTGACATGGCACCAGCAACTCTAACCCTGTGGGTTCTGTCCTTGAGCCAGTTTGCAACCAATCTTGTGACATATGGGTTTACATCTAAGCTGGTGAGCTTTTCTTTGGGTTTGGTATTAATTGTGCATTATTTAACCAATTTTCAATCTCAGTGAAGGATTCCTGTGCTTTTTTTGGAGGAGTTGTAGATTGGATGCTGAACAAATCAGGGTTGTGTCATCAACATATTGGGCTATTTCTGCTTATGTGGTTGCTAGATGGATTTTATTGGAACAGATGTTAAAGAGGAGGGGACTGAGAATTGAACCTTGGGGTACTCCAAGTATGACAGGGAGAGGGGGGAAGGGAGTTGAGCCATTTGACAGACAATAACCGGTTATTTAGGTATGGTACTATAGTGATACATGCACTAGTTAGTCATAGCTGGAGTTGAATACCTGCTTATTTATGCCCCCCATCTAAAGAACACTGTATCAACTGCTGAAGCCACAAGAGAAGTCTTATTACAAGTGTTGGGCAGCATATAGTTGTAGTGTACATTACATGTTTTTGTAAATAGGAATGTGTTTTAACAGGCAGAAAAAAACACCAATGTGGTGATCCCAATTCATATTATGCTGTAGCAATAATTAATACATCACTTAATTCAAGGACATTGTTGTAGCATAGATGATATCTATGTGTGTCACATTAAGGTGTATTGACCAGTTATATGATGACTGATACTTACAGATGACAACCATTGGAATGCCAGCTATGCATTCCTGACTGTTCATCTCAACATCATTGCATAAAATTATTCAGTTAGTTTGTGGATCATTGCTAAGACATTGTGATGTATATACATTGTGCAAGGTAACTACAAAACACATACACATTAGTACTACTCTGCATATATATGTCCAAAGATCCAACACACTTTATTGGAACACAGTTTGAAGGGTAATGTGTTTCAGTGCAAAAGTCATTTACATTATGTAAGAAACCCTTATTCTGGGGGACGTCAAACTAGATTGGTTCACCTGTATATCAGAACCACCAAGTAATCTAATAAATCTCCATGGCTACCAGTAGCAAGTCCAAATTCCATCTAGATGTGATAAAAAAAACTAAAAGGGAATCCATCGTTGACTGGGTCCTAACTAACAGCCCCACCTTGTACCCTCACTCAGGCAGTCTCCCAGACACTTTAAGTGATCACAACATAATATACTTTATACATAGTAGAACAAGCATATGCAAAACCACTAACTATATATCCACTAGAAACACAAAAAAAATTCTCTCTTAAGGTCCTCAACACTTTACTCTGTAACTGTGACTGGACCCCCCCCTAAAAATCCTCCCACCTGACCAGGCTGTAGAATATTTCAATAAAACATTTCTGCAACACCTAGACACTGTCGCTCCATTGGGCAAAATCAAGGTTAGAACCTCTAAAAACCCCTGGCTCAGTAAAGAAACCAAACAAATCCTCAGGTCCACAGACACTGCCTGGCTTTACTATAAAAAAAACAAAGAAACACAAAGCCTAACTAAGTACCAAGAACTGGGCAACCATGCAAAAAAATGCATTAGGCTGGACAAAAAATCCTACTGCACAACATTACAAACTAAATACCAACACAACCCCCAAACATTTTAGAAAAATGTAAACTAGCTACTAAAATCCACCCAAAAGGCTACCCCCAAACCAACCGCCCTTGACACTAAAGTTCCCATCGAAACACAACTCAACTCCCACTTTGTGAACTCAATTCTATCCTTAGTATCACAGGACAGTTCCTTCCTCACTATCCCCCCCAACACAAATAACACTAATACAAGCTTTACCCTCAAAACAGTTTCCACCACTTCAATCAAAAGCATGCTCTCCAAACTAAAAATCTCATCAACAGCAGCTGACCTACTCCCCAGCTATTTCTTGAAACTCACAGCAGATGCTATTGCTACTGCAGTCTCCACTCTGATAAACAGATCAGTTGTTGAAAACTACGTGCCCAAACTCTGGAAAATATCTTATGTTACACCCATACATAAAGGTGGGACCTCCACTGGAGTTAATAACTACAAACCCATTGCTTTACTCCCCCCCACCAGCCAAAATCCTAGAAAAATGCATCCATACCCAGATGCTAAACTATCTCCTGGACAGCAACATCCTGTCACCTACTCAGCATGGTTTCAGACATGCCCATAGTACCACTACAGCCCTCATCTGTTTCACAGACACAATAAACCGTCTCAAAAATGAAGGCCTACAGGTGTCAACTCTTTTTTTGGATATGTCCAAAGCATTTGACACAGTCTCACATCAAATCCTGCTAAACAAAATAAACCAATGTCACCTATCAAATTCCACTCTTACCTGGTTCCAAAGCTACTTAACTGACAGGTACCAAGCTGTGAAATGGAAACATTCTCTCTCTCCTCAGTTTCCCATAACTATAGGAGTCCCACAGGGTTCAGTCTTAGGACCACTACTATTCACAGTCTTCACAAATGACCTCCATACCTCCACACAGCATGCATCTATCATTCAGTATGCAGATGACACTACCTTAATCTGTGCTGCACAAAACATTCCCACCCTTCTGCAAACAACTCAACTAGCATTCTCTGACGTTGAAAACTACCTTACCAAAGCCCAACTTATCCTCAGTCAAAAGAAAACTCAGCTTATGATTATAACCAGTTCTAACAAAAACAGTGATAACAGTCAATTCACTATCTACTCCTCAAATGCTACTCCAATCGCTCCAGTGGCACAGGCTAAGCTACTGGGAATAACCATAGACTCCCACTTAAATTTGATAGTCATCTCAACTTGACTATTAAAAAAGTACATGCCAAACTGGGATCACTATACCGTATCAAACCATTTCTTACCAACAACACAAGATCAGCCATTGCTCACTCCCAACTTCTATCCACCCTACTCTATGCATCTCCCATTCTGACTAATCTCAAAAAAACTGAACTAAGCAAAATGGAAGCCTGCTATAACAGAATTGCACACTTTGCTGCAAATTGCTCATATAGAACTCATCACTGTACTGCTTTGAGACAGCTCCACTGGCTTGAACTGCCCAACCTCCTAACCTACAATCAGCTCTGCCTCTGTCATTCTATCTATTACTTCCCCAATAAGTGTCCCGCCCTCAAAAACTTAGTACAACATCACTCAATAAAAAGGCCTCTTAGATCATCAAGCAAACTACTACTAGAAGTCACCACCAGCTACAATAGCTTTGGAGATGAGCTATATAGTAGTTCAGTGGCTAGAAAATGGAACTCTGTCCCCACTAGCATTCAAAACACATCGTCCAAAGCCTCCTTTAAAGACCTCATCAGGCAACATCTCTAGCAAAGTTGGCAGTGCCATGATTGCTCCCCAGGCTAGTAAAAGCGGATAGGTTTGTTGTTGTTGTTGTTCTTTCGACTTTTCTCGGTTAGGGGTTGCCACAGCGGAACTCCTGTCTGCTAATGATTGGCAGCAGATTTTCATGAATGCCAAGGTGCCAGCTCGACGTTCAATCTTCAATGAAGGCATGCTCATTTACGCATGTCTTTCGAACGCCCACCCAACCGCGGGGAGGACATGCAGACTCCTCACAGAAGGCACTATCTTGAGTACCTGATAATAGTTTTCAATCTTACTCACAAACACTGGCTAATCTACAATGTATGTACTGTACCTGTGTACTATGTATGTATTCTACCTATGCTCCAAATTTCAGCTGTACACCACAAATCTATTAATTACCTTTATTTTTAAATTAATATTTTTTTGTTTGTTCTCTCCACTGTAACTGTTGATATGCCGCATACCACTGTGTGTATACTGATCATGTCTAAATAACTAAATGTATCTGTAATTTTTCTTTGTGGAGCTTTTCTTCCCAGGCGTCTACTAAAAAAGGGCCTTTTCAGCTCAGTCAGACACCCACAGTTAACAAATGTAAAATAAAATAATAAATAAATGTAGTAAGCAGACAGCATCATATTGAACTCATCATATCTTGACTACAACAAGCCAATAAATCATACACAAGTAATACGAGTCACTAACATTACATTTTGTCTGTCAAAATTGCTTTCAGACGTGCACTGCTAGGAAGCTCATTTGCATGACTGATGTCAAAAGTATTAGTGCATGTGTAACTATTTTTTGAGTTTTTGAACTTAAAACAGGAAATGTTAGTGGTCTATGATGGTCCTTGCCAAATGTTATGCAACTAAGGAGTACAGGCTCAGAATATGTATGTGTGTGTGTGTGTGTGTGTGTGTGTGTGTGTGTGTGTGTGTGAGTGTGTGTGTGTGTGAGTGTGAGTGTGTGTGTGTGTGTGTGTGTGTGTGTGTGTGTGTGTGTGTGTGTGTGTGTGTGTGTGTGTGTGTGTGTGTGTGTGTGTGTGTGTGAGTGTGTGTGTGTGTGTGTGTGTGTGTGTGTGTGTGTGTGTGTGTGTGTGTGTGTGTGTGTGTGTGTGTGTGTGTGTGTGTGTGTGTGTGTGTGTGTGTGTGTGTGTGTGTGTGTGTGTGTGTGTGTGTGTGTGTGTGTGTGTGCGTGTGTGTGTGTGTGTGAGTGCGTGTGTGTGTGTGTGTGTGTGTGTGTGTGGGGGGGGGGTTCTGTGTCATTATTTAAACATCTGTCATAATCAATACAGTAATGCATTCATTATATGGATATTACAGGCGCATACATCTCTACTGTCCACATATTTGCAGAATACCCATATGTGTAAGCCATGTGTTTAGTTTCCATACACAATTTGTGTTGTTCTAGCAAATCGTGGATGACTAAAGTTACTAGATAATACCATACATCTAAGTGTCAGACTTTATATCCTTTAGAAAATACATACTAATGCTAAACGCAACCTCCTCCATATATAGGAACAATGATTGTAATCTGTTCCTATTCCTGAGCCTTTGTTCCACCAATTCTTTTGGCTTTGTGGAGACATCTTGCACTTAGAAATGGAAAGGATTGAGCAGGGGTGGGATACTGGAAGACTAAATAAAGAGACAGGTAGGATACTTGTGTTGGATTAACATATCTATGCAGTACTTCAGAAGAGAAAACGCTATTAGAAAGAAAACGTTAACTAATGTTTGACTTGCTGCTGAAACTGAACACCTGTCAATCCAGATAAGCATTCTCTAGACCAGAGGATTATCTGATCACACCACAAACCAAAGTCATATTTCAGGTACTAAACCTCACACGTGTGAAGGAACCATACGAAAAATATGAAGCAAGGAGATATACATGCATCAGACTTCATAATAATAATGAGAAATGAAACATCCTATGTGGTGTACAATAAAACCTGTATTTTGTTAAACATATAAGAATAACTTTATCCTCATAGTCCTATCAGTCTTTCTTTGTTTATTTCTGTCTCACAGTGGAGCTAAGCACTGATAGCACAATGAGTACCATATTAATGTGATTAGAGCTAAAATCTTTAGTTTTTGCCATAGGATATGAATCGTCACTCAGCATTGGTGCATGATGCTTACATAACTCAGCGGGGTCATTGGTTCTAAAATATTCCCCAATCAGAGAAGGAGATTCTGCTTGCATTTTTTCAAGTCACTGTAATAGTGATGACATTGTTCACCAGTGTGTGGGTTGCTGGTTGCACTAGTCACAGCCTTGGCCAAACTATTCCAAGCCTCAGTCTTGTACTGAGGCCTGGTATAGTCTTCCTGAAACATCCTTCATCTCTAAAGCTTTCTAAGGAGTCCAACACAGATCTTGGACTCTTACTAATACCACCTTTGTCATCAAAGTCAAGAAATACCATTAGTATCAACTATCATGTCTTCTGAAGGATATCAGGAAAACTGGCAGGGGGTTGGCTTCAAATTAGTATCTTCCATGTACCAGCATGTGTGCAATGATGGACAAGCTAGGCAACTACATTTGCATCCACAAGGCATACTTATGTTACAACATTCATCTTTTAATTTGAAAGTGTACTTCAGGTTCAAGTACAGAAAAAAATGAAATGGCAAAGCTTTATTCTTACCCCATAAATTAAATCACTCCCTGAAACAAAGCACTCAAATGAAGAGGAATGAAATCTGGGTGTGATTTCTTCAGTGTACACCTTAGGTGTGAAATATGGCAGTAAGATGTGGCCATGTGTGTTGACCAGTGTATGTAAAAATGTTTCACAGAGACTCCATCATCTGCTGTTTAATGATGACATATCAGTGACAGTTCAAATGATATACTGGCACCTCTGAGCATGTTCACTGTGAGTGCTGATGGCAATCATAACTAGAACATTGTCACAAACAAATATGACATCACAATTCCAATGAAGCCATTGTCACTTAGTGTTGCCCTTAGGCAAATTTACTTTAAGTAGTGTATAATTCTGCGATGGCACAGAAATTGTAAAAACTGTTATAGCATCTGGGACTGGAACCCATGACAAAAACGAACCTAAAATTCTTTAATCTGCATAGTAACCGTTAATGCCACAGTAGAATTGACATTCCCAGTCTGTAAGTTCAGGCATACAATTCTGAACATGTGCGGTAAGAGACCTAATTCTGACAACCCTGTAACTCTTACATGCTATTCCCTTATTTGATTAATAGTTTGAGGCATATATATGTATATCCCTGTGGAAAAGTTGCCATTGTATTCATTTGTAATATCTGTAAGGCTGACACATGCCGAAACCAAACACCTTTGCTTTGCCGATGGTAAAGTCTTAGTGTATGAGTAATTTAAAAAAAATTTTTTTGCAATATGATGTGAAGTGTCTTTTTTACAGTCATTCCTACATACTGACATGTTCCATGCCAAATATCATATATAGGAAAAAGTTAACACTTTTAAAATTCTGGCTTTGTATGAAAAAACGTGCTCATTAAATATACTATGCATTAATGTAATCACAGGACACAATGTTCTACATAGCGTACATTAGTACAGTATACACTTGGAATAATGATAAACCTTCTTCCAATGAAGCCATGTTCAAACACATATTCAAACCTGTGTTGCTGACCTCTTCAGATTTCCCTAATCCCTAGTATTATTAATTGCAATGCCTCAAGCTTTTGCCCAAGAACTATGTGTAACATCATGCACATGAAACTATACTTTAACATTACTATGATCACTGCTATGAGTAACATACTTGACACCGATCATAATTAAGTTGTTTAGTATCCAGTAAACACAGTTATGTTGCAACATTAATCTTTTAACTTGAAACTGAACTTCAGGTTGAATTACAGAAAAAATGAAATGGCAAAACATTATTCTGTCCCCTAAATTAAAACAATCCCTAAAGTGCATGCAGACTGTGCAGTGCTTGTGTCATTCTTCAAAGCTAAGCTCACTGCATTAACTCATTGAGCCACTGCAAATGTTACATGTTAATACTGCCCAGGGTGAAGACAAAGAGCTCCATCACCAGTGGTCTTTGCATGACTGACGACAAAGTCTTTGCGCATACAAAATAAGTTGAGTTTTTACCTTGGAAAATGAACTGTAATTCATTGACTACCACTGCTGATAGCACTTGACATGCAATACCAAGAGTCCTGCAAAAGATGAAGCAAAAAATAAATATATTGCATCATAAATCATTCAAATAATTTCTCAGCTTTGTGTCCTAATGCAAGTAAAATGTTGACATTAAGATCCCTACTTTCATAGAAATATCAAAATATCTAGAGTTGAATCATGCAATTATGGCATTACATTGAAACATTGACATGCTTAACAGTGTTTGCTTCCTGAAAACTTTTTTTTTTCACTGACATTATGATACTTTCATTCTCTAAGACTTATTGAGGAAGGGGACAAACAGAGTTTACAGGAAACAATGTTATATACAACATGTATCAGTATAATGTATACTTCTGGCAATGAAAAGATTTATTTTCCAGAAACAATAGTCAGACATATTTTTAAAACTGTGTGGAGGAATTCTCCATATTTCCCAAATCATTATTTGGAGCATCACTCACATAATGCACAAAACATTCTGTTTTCACTATAAGCATTCAAGTGAGTACTGTAGATGACACAGATCACAGTTATTACCCATTGCACACACACCTATGTTGTAACGTTCACATTTTATATTGCAAGTGCAGTTTAGGTTCAATCAAAGCAAACAAAGATTTATTGTGATGCATAAATATCAAAATGCCCATAATGAAGATCCAAACCCTGTATTGCTTGTGCTGTTCTTCAGAACATACCTCATTAGCATAATGAGCCACTGAGAAAATTATATCTGAGCTATATTTTCTGTAGTCAGTACTGTCCAGAGTGCTGACTAAAGTGCATCACTGACACTCTTATTTATGCTATTGAAGGCAACATCTTCGCACATGTGAAATAATTTTTCTTTCAGATTGGGAAATGGACTGCTATTTAGTGATAGTCACCACTAGCAGTCACTGATGAGCAATTCCAAGCATTATGCAAAGGATGAAGTCAAAAAACAAATCATCAATCAATATGAGGATCTCGCATCTTACATACATACATACATAAAAAATATTTCAAGTACGGGCATTAATGCCCTTCCAGCCTGTCAATATACCAACAATTGTGTTCCCATAATAAGTGTCCAAACTGTTCTTAAAGATAACTAAATTAGTACTTGTTTCAAAGCAATTTGGTAGTCTGTTCCATGCATCAACTGCTGTCTCAGAGAAACAATTAGGACACTTCTAATTCCTATAGAATCTTCTAAATAAGCTGTCCACCGATTCCCTATGTTTTGATTACCCCAAACATCCACATATTTGTCTCTCAAAGCCCTATATACCTGAATAAGATCTCATCTTAAATATCTATAAGAGATGTGATGCCCCTGTACTGGCCCAGTAATCAAGGAGCCTTAATCCTCACCACTAGCACCAGTGAGGGACAAAAACATTGGGAGGATGATAAGTATACACACAGAAAAGTACAATTTCCCTTAAGAGCACAAAGAGATCACAGTCAGTCTGGGGCTGGTTTCTCTCTCTTTATCCAGATCCCCACTAAGACTCCCCACTGGCACAGCTTTAGGGTTAAGATCTCAGCTAAGTGGTCAAACCAAAACCTCCAGCACCCTCTCTGTCTAACCATTGCTTCATGTCCCTGCCCAAGTAGCTCACACACACACACACACACACACACACACACACACACACACACACACACACACACACACACACACACACACACACACACACACACACACACACACACACACACACACACACACACACACACACACACACACACTTTGAGATTTGCTTTATATACAAACACACAGACACTCGTGGGAAAGGCTGGCACAGGTTCACTAGCTATGCCCCCTTCTGCCCAGACTATACGGTAGTACCAGCTGCCATCAACCACTCTTTATCAGCTACTATAAGGCCCTTACAAAGGGTGACCAATTCTACTGTGTAATGTTACTGTTATCTTAATGATGTGTGTCCAAGACTTTTAAGGCTATTTAAGAGTGGCCTGTACAGTGTTACAAAATACATACACAAGTACTCTAAGAGCTTAAACATATTTAAACAAACCAGCCACAATTAAAAGGTTTAAATATATTTAAAATAAATAATAAAAAACAAGACAATACTCAATAACTCAATACAGGGACAACAGAGTTCAGAATCACTGGAAATATTTTAAAACAACATTGCAGGACAGTCTCACATAAATACAGAAAACATCTAAACTAATATTACTAAGTTCTTATTTACCTCTAAGAGAAATCACTGTAATCTAAGTCTGACTTCCAGAGCAACACGCAGGCAGAAGTGCTGGGTGAATGTTCTAGGTCCAAAGACAAATACAAAATGTACAGAGTCACTCTCTGAGATAGTTCTTAAATTATTATCAAACATTACTGCTGGGTTATCTCATATTACATAATTCTTTGTCACCTCTGCCTTTAGTTCCCAGGCTAACATAAATGAAAAATTTAGCACCTCTGTGTCAAAAATACTAATCTCTCAGAAGTTTGCCTAGAACTGGAAATCATAAAACAGATAAGCACTTTTACATTTTGAAACCTGTAATTATTTCTGTTTCCAGACAATAGAAAGAACTCCTATCTATAGACAAACACCATTGTAAAACTCTTTGCTTTTCTTGAGGGTTTACAAGTTAACTCTGTATGTTCTAGGCTTTACCATCAAAACATATATTTGCCTAGGCATATAGTTTATACACAATTCTACTCTTTTCCTGCAGGATACACTGTGGTTACATTTTTGAAGCTCAGTGCAAAACATATAGTTCAACACACACTTATGTACCAGTAGTTTAATATACACATAACGGGTCTATATTATATTCTCGAAAGCTGACAATGTTGAATCTGATGGCACAAGAATATTGAACGCTCAGAATCTCAAGTGTGTAAAAAGACAAAAACAAAAAAGAAAAAAGTACCCTAACAGGTTTAAGCAGGGGGGCAAACACCCCTGCACCCCCCACACCCCCTGCTACTTAAATATACCAACTCTGAGACGGCACTATATTGCAGTAAATGGAAATCTCCCTTTATGGAGATTTCCATTTACACACTCGAGATTCTGAGCGTCTGATGTTCTCATGCTGACAATGTCAGATTTGACATTGTCGGCTTTCGAGAATATAATATAGACCCCACATAACATATAATTTTCTTACATTTGTAAGACAAATATACAAATCATATTATTATTATTCACAAATGACATAGAATTGTTTACAAAATTCCAGCTAGCTGGGCTGGCAGCCTTCACAAGAGATGTTATACAAGTTCACATATTTTAGCATTTCATAATAATTTAAACTTTCACCTACATGGATGCCCTATATTTCTACTGTACTCTTTCCAGTTTACACATACTTGTTTTCTTATAAGGTTTCCATATTTTTATGCCATACTCAAGTGTGGGTCTAATGTAACTAAGAAACAATGATTTCATAATTTCTGATTTCCTAGGCTTTATAAATCTTTTTATGCAACCTACATTTCTATAAACATCATTAACCAATTAGTTGATATTATTAGAAAAACTCAAAGCTGGATCTACCCATGTACCCAGGTCCTTAAATAAATCTAGTTTCAATCACTGTGTGCTGTATTAAATATTCACCTTTTATTCTATGTCTTCCAAATCTCTTATGCTTAGTTTTCGATGTGTTTATCAGCATCGTATTCTCCTGTTCCCAAATGGTTGATTTAGTCAAGTTTTTTGCAGACATGCCTTATCTGTAACTCATGTAATCAGCTTGCCCAATTTCAACTCATCTGCATATAGACTGTAGAAAACCTCAGATGAAAATTTTAAGTCTGAAAGATACAATCTAAACAAGTAAGGGCATAGGACAGAGCCCTGAGGGACACCCTGACTGTAACCAAGAATTTCACCTGTCCAATTGCTGTATATTTGCCTCCAGAAAAGAGGTTATAACTTCCATGTACTCCTCTCTCATCAGGCCAATAATAGAGTACAATGTCCCATTTGGTATGTACCTATCCAAATACCTGCAAAAACTGGAGAAAACACAGAGGCTTCTTACAAAGAAAATTCAAGGTTTTCAGTACCTGACATATTTGGACAGACTGAAATCAGTGTTACTTTACTCTGTGTCATACTCAGACGTGGCCTGTGCCTTGCATATAAAGCAAGCTCGGACCCTGCCTTAATGGAAATGCTGCACAATTGCATGTCTTGAAATGAAAACAAAGAGATTCAGTTAAAGTGTTAAGTTTTTTGTTGACCTTTTAATAAGTTGCTTATTTAATACTGGATATATGGATCTATATCACAAAGTCAAATGTTAAAAACATTGAACACACTTACGTTGAATTCTAAAAACTGAAATCACAGAATGTCAAAAGCACAGAACAGCAAATTGTTTTCCAGGAAAAAAATTGTTGTTCCAAAAAAAAAAAAAAAAAAAAAATCCACAGACAAAATAAAGTGGAGGGTTTTGTCACCCACACCCCCCCCCTACTTAAATATACCAACTCTGAGATTGCACCACAGTGGAGGAAATGGCAAAGTCCCGGCAATGTCCCAGCAATTTTTTTTCCCTAGGAAAAAAAATTGCTGTTCCGGCTGATCAACATTCTATGATTTTGATTTTTACAGTTCAACATAAGAACGTATTCTGCTTTTAATATTGTATTTCATGATATAGACCTGGATATACTGTTTCACAAGTGCTTTTGGATTTTATAGGCTTCCAATTCAGGTTAAACAAAGTCCCCATTGACCCTATTTAAGAATAATTTGGATGACTGGATGGGTAACCAGAAATTCACCCTAGGGGTTCCACCTGTGTCATTCTTGAATAGGGGCAATAGGTGCTGATTAGGCTGATATTAGTGTCTGCTTCAAACAGACACTCCTGGGAACAAGTGTTAAACTTAGCTAGGCTTGTAAGGGCCCTAGGGCCATTAGCTTCCTATGATCCTATGATCCTATGTTCTATTTGTAAGCCATACAGCTATCCATCTTATCAAAAGTACATCCATACCTAGTTGTTCTAATTTATTGATCAGTGTTTTATGTATGACTCTGTCAAATGCTGAAGTTAAAACTATATAAATTACATCACAGCACAATTTTTATTCATGGGCGGCCACGGTGGTGCAGTGATTAGCATTGCTGCCTCACAGCAAGAGGTTCTCTGGTTCGATCCTCGGCTGGGGTGCCTTCTGTGCGGAGTCTGCATGTCCTCCCTGTGGTCACGTGGGTTTCCTCCGGGTGCTCCGGTTTCCTCCCACATCCCAAAGACATGCTGCAGGTGGATTGGACACTCTAAATTGGCCCTAGGTGTGCGTGTGAGTGTGCCTTCTGTGGAAGGTTGGGCGCCGGGCTGGCAACTCGACACCGTAAAACTCCACTGCCATTCAATGTGCGGACAGGTGATCCGCTGTGGCGACCCCTAACCGGGATAAAGCCGAAAGAAGAAGAAGAAGCACAATTTTTATTCATAGCTGTTATTATATTGTTATAGAACATCATGTTACAGGTGAAAGTAGACTTAAGGGTCTATATGACTCGGGTTTGTCCTACTCCCCTTTCCCTTAAAGACAGGTATAATAAGTACGTCTCCAATCTTGAGGAATCTCCCCATATTTATATGACCTAGTAAATAATAGTTTGTCCTACTCCCCTTTCCCTTAAAGACAGGTGTAATAAGCACGTCTCTAATCTTGAGGAATCTCCCCATATTTATATGACCTAGTAAATAATAGATATAATGGTACTGTAAGTTCTTGCTGAAGTGTTCTTAGGTCATTATTACTAATTATGTCTCCTCTCTGTGCTTTGTTTGGATCCAGTTTTCACAGTTGTTTTTCAATATAATCTAATTTGATTCCAGCATCTGAGGTTACCTGGATGTCACTAGTACAACTTATCACCCCCTTTGTGGAGCCAAAATGTTTTGCATAACATTCTGTAAATATATCTATAATTTGTTGTGTCTACATTTTAGAATCTACAGACAGTTTATCAGTTTGCATTCCTTTACTCTTTTCACAGCTTATGTGTCTGCAAAAAGGTTTCATGTTATGCTCAATATCTTTATATTTATTTATTTATTTTGACATTTGTTAACCGGGTTGGTCCAACTTAGCCAAAATAGTCCATTTTTAGTGGAGACCCAAGGAGGAAAGCTCCAATAGATAGACATTGTTATAACAACAGAAAATAAAACTCTAAAATAACAATCAATAAAGAAGGAATCATAACAAATGTATAGGACTGAACATACTCAGGAATATAAGTAGATACAGTAAGAAAACGTACATGGTATACAGAAGCAAATGCATTGTTAAAGAGATCTATAAAAAGTGTAACCTAGATATGTATTTTTTTACTTAAAGCAGGAGAGATAGGAAAGAGATGAAAGTATTAGCAGGGGAGGTAGGAAAGAGATGAGAGTAGTATTAGTACAGATGAATGAGAACAAGATAGTAGAATGAGGTTAGTTAATAAAGGGATGATAGTTAAGTGACGCACAATATACACATATGTGCATGGGGTGTCGTGGCTGGATTTGAAGAGTAGAGAAAATATAGGCAGAGATAGTAGTAGTAAATAACATATATGAGTCAGAGATTACTGTGAAGGGTACTGTTGGCAAAAAGATGAGGATGAAATTAGGTAGGGTCATGACAGTGGCAGGACCTAAAGTTAAGTAGAAATTGTTTTAGCTCTTTTTTGAAGTGTAGGGGGTGGAGGTGGCTCTTATGCATGAGGGTAGTTTATTTCCGAGAGAACACAAGGCAGCAGGTTATAGTAACCAGTAAAATTTAACCTGGTACCTCGGTTTTTTGCCTTCTAAGGAAGGCTTTTGGGAATTGTTAATGAAAATTGTTGTACTACAATTACATAAAATATAATATAAAAATATTTGTATTACATTTAAAAACACTTTGAATGTTCATTGTCTTTGTGAAGGGTGAATTGCTTTGATAAAATCTGGAGAAAATGTAAGATTTCAAAGTTGTAGTTCGATCTCTCTTCCATTTCTTATATTTTTTGTTGCTCATCTTAATCAGGTATCTTGTTCATATAGGAATAGATCCCCCTGACGTTGCATGCCTAGATCCTGATGTTAAACATTTTTTTTTTGCACTCAAACAATTTCTCTTTCAAAACATTCCACATTCCATCTTTAGTTTCCACTGAAGACCTCACTTCAGTTAGTTTTACATAGTGACTGTTTTACTTCCATATAAGCTGTAATTAATCTTCTGTGCATTGCTTTAGATTTCAGTTTGGCAGAATTATCTAGCAACAAATTAACCTTTATAACCCCTTGTCACTACACATCAATGGTGGTAAAACTTGACTTGAAGGAACAGTAATTTTTTTAGGAACTAAATAAACTAATATATCTAGTATGTTCCGTAGTATTTCTTTTTAATAATTTGAAGCAGTTGTCATTCTTAAACATAAGTTGTGAATAATTTCCTTACTAATGTCATTGAATCAATATTATTCCAGTCTGTTTCTGGTAAATTTAAGTCCCTAACTAATATTATTCTTCCCTCCAGTGTTTCATGCAAGAAAAGTATGAATTCCTATAGGTCATCAGCATTTAACCTTGGTGATCTATACAATCCAACAATTGTTATATGTTCCAGGGTTGTCTTTATTGTCACAGTTACACAGTCTATAGTATTGCGTTATCATTGAACATGTAATAATCACAGGTCTCAAAACTATCTTTAGTCCCTATCGTAATACCTCCACCTGATTTTTTTGTTAGAATGTCTGTTACAGTAAAAACATTTATACCCTAACAGAACTGGTTTCCAGTCATTGTTCTTTAACCATGTTTCACAAACAATAACAACACCAATCTTGTGGGAATGTAGCACATTTTCCAATAAAAAATAAACTTTATTATTAATGCTCTTACCATTAACAACCATCAGAGATGCATCAAATTTTATCTGTGAACTGCTAAATATTTGATCTGATAAAAATCCTGCCTAGTGTTGGTCAAATATTGCAATATATCTATTGCAAAAACTCTCTGTCCTGATCATGATAAATGCATGCCATCCTGTCTGAACACGTGTGCCCAAAACTAAGCTTGAATGCTCTATATATTTCCATTTTTTAAAATGGGACATTTTTCCATGTAGGTATTTACCCAAAAAAATCTTTTAATTCATGGTGAAATGATTATCCTTTCTATATGTGATTTGTGAAAAATAAGTCCTAATACCAGTACAAGCTATACTATCTAAGAGGGCTGTAAGTTCCTTACTAACAGTCAGAGAGTACTTGTGGATGAGATCATTTGTACCGACATGAATAAAAACAGATCCATACTTCCTTACATTAAGGTGTTCCAAGACCTGTAGTTTTTGCTCCTGGTAAGCATAACACTATTCGATGTTCATTATTTTTTCTGCAAATGTAAGTATCAGTTCCTCTATTAAATGAATCTCCTATTACAAGAATCTCCCAGATTTGATAAACTCCATGTAGGCATACTGTACAGCCTACATGGAATGTACCATGGCCATGTACATGGTTCCACCGCAGTAGCACACCAATGATATTAATGTAGGAGTATTACTGAGGGAGAGCTGTGTAACACAGCTACTGAATCAGTGTAGGGAATGTGTTACTGTGTCACTGTCCAGAGATGAGTAACACCCCCCTACACTGTCAAAGTGCAGTAACGCAATGTATGGGTATGTAATTAAATATTTTTTTTGTTTGTTTTTGTTTTGTTTTGTTTTATGTTTGCATGGTGTGGCAAGTCATGTAGCAACGAACATGGGTCAGACATCTAAAAATAGAAACTGGATACATTTAATTATAAATCTAAAGGTCAAGTTTAAGCTGAGCAGGTTTGTGGTGCTGTACTTAGTGGTGCTTAAACTTGGCTGAGAGATATATGTAAAAAGTATAGCAGCATTCCCCATATCCATATAGCCAAGTGGTTAGAATCATGGCCTTATGTACAGTAGGTGCAGGGTTTGAATACTGGGAAAGGGAATTAAGCAATTATTTTCTAAATATAAATTATTAAATTATGATGTGCTGCACTCAGCTAAGCTCTGCTAAGCCATGCTAAGCCAAGACGAGCACTGCTAAAACAGTCTCTGTTTCAGCACCACTGGGCTGCACTTGGTGGTTTGTGCACTGTTAAGGATTGCTGAGCATTGCCAGTTTAAGCAATGCTCATCTCAGCTAAACTGGTTTATGCTGTGCTAAGTGATGCGCCATAGTTTTAAAAATGGCCCAATGATGTGGGTGGGAAAACAGGCTATATTAAGTAGGGTGTTTCGAAAACTTGTTTTTCTCTAATCATTTTGCATAGGTTTCTAAAATGTGAGGTTTGGTGAGTTGTGTATTTATGCAAAAAATTAGAATTGTCTGACTTCATTAAGTGACAGCTCACAGCATGTAAAAAAATCACACTGTTTCCAGTACCACTAATTGCATTCCAGTGTTGTATTTATCTATCTCCAGTCAGTTTTTCTTGAGCTTTCGTAACCTCCTGCAACCTACTTTACTTATTTAAAGCCTTGTGCACAATTGAATTCGATTTTCATTGTTCAAAATTCTAGGCCGTTTCCTTTTTACGCTGTGCAGAGTGAAACATTGTATTTAATTACTTTTGATGATGTATCAATTCATATAGTTTCTGTGCGTGTGGCTGGCAGTGTTAATGTTAATTGACAGAGCCCAGTCCCCCTAATGGTGAACCATGAACTCAGTGAGAAAGTCAACTAGAGCTGCTACTGATGTCTGGCTTTTTGGCCAGCAGTTACCTGCCCTTAATAGCTCAACTTGCTCAAATCAGCTTCCAACCAACAGTCATGTTTTACTCAGACTGTTCTATGATCTTAAAACCAACAAGTTAACTCTTTCAGTGAGTTGTTCAAATGCTGTTGATGAACTTTTGCAGTTATGGCAGTTAGCTAGCATACCTACAACGCAGAAGCCGAATGTAGTGACAAAACTCAAAAGTGTGTATGAGAAACCTTCTAGAATCAGGAAGAATAAGAAGCGCCAGTCAGATACACAGTCTCAGTTAGAAACAGATTTTAGCAATGCACTTTTGAAGCTTTTTGATGTGGGGCATGCTGATGCAGAATTATTGATAAAGACTCAAGAAGACTGGGATTTTCTACAAGATCAACGTACAGACAGAAAAATGATAATTGGTGGAGAGGACACTGAATTCAGAAAACAAGTGGGCAGAAAGGAAAAGCAACTACAGGAAGAAATGAAATGCAAAGATAAAGAACAGCTAAAAGAAACAGCGTAGCTGGAGAGTTGACAGAGGCAGAAGACCAGTAGTGAACATGAAAATGATGAAGAAGATGATGCAGCAGCAAACATGTCAAAATACCACCAGCATTTAGTAACTGGTAGACTGCCTGTCAAAGAAGTGAGTACAGTAGATAAAGGATCGCCAGAATCGGTATCCAAAAAATGACTGGTGGATGACCCTATTTTTGTTGCCAGCTTGGACCACACAAGAATATCTTTTTGTCAATTGGATGCATATTGTTGCACCGGTGCTGCAAGTGGCTGGCATTGACGTAAATGATCTGGTCATGTCCACAAGATCAATGCACAGAGCAAGACAAGCTGCATGACAATCCACTGGTGAGAATGTAAAGAAGCAGTTTCAGCCATCACTACCCCTTATAGCACATTTTGATGGGAAGCAGTTATCTCAATGTGATGGAGAATTTGCTGATTACATGCCAATTGTTGTTACAGGTTGAAATACTGAAAAACTGCTGGACATACCCCAACTTCCATCAAGCACGGGTGAGCTGATGGGACAAGCAGTGGTACAGACATTAAATAGCTGGCCAGGTGTTCCAGAATGGCTAGCCGATTTGTGCTTTGATACTACCAGTGCCAATACTGGTGTGCACACAGGTGGCATCACAGTGATTCAGTGAGAATCTGAGAAACGACTCTTGTTTTTACCATGCAGACATCACATTTTAGAAATTATTCCTGTGGCAGTGTTTGACATGTTCTTCGCATCTTCAGGACCACAAATAGCAGTTTTTTAGAAGATTTAAAGAATACTGGAAGCTTCTTGACTTGAATGCATACGCACCACTGGTTAAGAAAACTGAAGGTAATGGATGCCTGTTAGACTGTGAGAAACACTGGCTAGCTGAGAAGTGAAGTGAGGTTGTTGCACTGCTGACATGTGAAACACAGCCTTGTGGTGACTACCTTGAATTTCTCAAGCTGTCACTGCTTATCCTCGGTGACAAACCACAAGGTGAAGCATTTGCTTTCAGTCCACCTGGTGTATGCCATTGTACCAGGTGGATGACAAAAGGCATATAATGCCTTAAAATCTACTCCTTCTGGAGCAGTTTAGATTAACTCCAAATGAAATTCAGGCTTTTCACCAAATTGGCCTATTCACAGTGACAGTGTACGTTAAGGCATGGTTTTCAGCTACTGACACTTGCAATGCTCCACTCAATGATCTTTGCCTGTTGCAGACACTGGAGTCCTTTACAGCCCTAGACAACCAGATGACTCAAGTTGCTTTGCAAAAGCTCAAGGGACACCTTTGGTATTTGAGCGAAGATCTCATAGCGCTGTCCTTGTTCTCAGACTGAGTGTGGAATGAAGAGAAACAGCACATTACTGAAGCTTGAAAAAGCCACCCAGTAAGGGAGACTTAAGAAGAGTCAGTGAAAAAGCAGTTGCCAGTTTCCAGGGCATGACCTTATCTGACTTCACAACAGAACAATCAATGATTCTGTTCACTGCTGTCAGCATAAACCCATCTTTCCTAATAGCTGATCCTACAGCATGGAGTGACATGCCTGCCTTTATCATTGCGAAACAAACTGTTACTGCTTTGCGAGTTGTTAATGACTGTGCTGAATGAGCAGTCAAATTAGCAATTGACTTCTGTGAAGTGCTGACGACTCACAATGAAGAACAGTGAAAGTTGGTATATCAGATCATTGAACAACATCAACAGAAAGTCACAGAACCACTAAAGACACTATAGTACTGTAAATGAACTGATGTAAACATGAGCGTACTACCTATGAATGTTAATTTTTACTAGGTTTATTTTTTTTCTAAACTGTTTGACATTTGTGCTGCTCAGAATTACAAACAGACATTTCAGATGCAGCATGAAACTGATATTTGCCATTTGTGTACTGATTTGTGAATATATTTAATTTCTATTGGCACATTTGGATAAAAATGTAAAAAATCTTAGAATTAAAGTGCACTGAGCTGTCACTTAACTTAGAGTTTAAGGCTTTACATTTTACATGGTTCTTTGTCCTACCAATCCTCATAAAATCAGGGGGTATGCAAACAGAAAATCAAAAATATTTTTTTTTTTGCATATATACATGAAACACCCTAATGTTAAGTGTACTAGGTGTGAATACAACTTATTCTTTGGAGTTTGCACTATGCAGGAACTATGGCAGGTGTAGGAGAGGGTGCGCACTTCCGGGCACAGTAGTGGGGTATTCTGGAGTCCAGGGTCATGGTTGGACTCCAGTATTAAAGTAATGAGTCAGCAGACTATGGTAGACTGTTTTATTACCAAAATTTCATGTCAAATATGAAAAATAGAGACAAAAACAGACCGGTTTCAGCTATAAGGTTGACATAGCCTTCATCAGTGTTATAGAAAACATAACTTCAATAGTCCCATTTTATAGTAGACATGTAAATGATCTGAAAAATCATTGGTCACTCACAAATGCTCATTACGTCCCAGTGGAAATAACCCACCCAATTTAATGATCCATTTCTTTTCCTTAGAATTCAATATAGTTTGCCATCCCGCTTTATTCATCCTGTTGCCCATAATTTTATCAATCACAATGAATCTAAAGGAAGCATTCTTGTGTATCGTAGTATGTTTGAAGAAGGCATTGCTGGTATTTTTGGTTCTAATATCATTAAAATGTTCTGAAATACATAGCCTTAAAGGTCTAGATGTTTGGCCTACGTAAAAAGCAGAACAGGTACATGTTGATAGGCAGATGACCCAGTCCGTGCCAGAATTTGCAAAGAACCCAATATCGTATATGTTCCCAGTATTGTTGCTGCTGAATTCTTTAGATTTGGTCACACTCCTGCAATGGGTACAATGACCACAAGGAATGCACCCTACAAGTAAGTCTCCAGTCAAGGTTTTTTGAGTAGTATCCAATGTGGACCTACCACTGTGTTTGTAATGTCTAAGCTGAGAGTCTGTGTTCCTGCCCCTTCAAAATAAAAATAAACATCTATCCTGTTGAGAGGTTGGAATCCGCAAGTAGTATATTCCAGTGCCTCTGTACACTATTCAATAAAAGATCAGTATTTCTCCCATAAGTAGTTACTAATCAGATAAATGATTGATTACCTGGTTTCCTCTGTTTGTACTGCAAGCAATCCTTCCTGTTGAGTGTAGATTCCCAATTACTAGCACTGAGGATATTACCCATTTTGTAGCCCCTACCCCTGAATCTAGTGGTTATGTCATCCTTGAAGTATTCATAGGTTTCCGGATGTGAACATATACATTTCATCCTTAGCAATTGGGATTTTGGAATATTCCTGCAGATATGTGGTGGGTGAAAGCTGGAGGCATGGAGAAGATAATTATATTGTGGGTATTTTTGATAGACCTCTGTCTCTAAAGTATGGTCAACATTCCTGGTAATCAGGACATTTAAATAGGTGATTTGTTGAGAACTATAACTCATTGTAAATTGGATGCCCCATTTGTTGTCATTAAGGTATCCCACAAACTCCATTAGATATTCCTCATCAGATCTCCATACCACATTAAGTCCCGGTGGAAAAAACCCACCCAATTTAATGATTCATTTCTTTTCCTTAGAATTCAATATAGTATGCCATCCGGCTTTATTCATCCTGTTGCCCATAATTTTGTCAATCACAATGAATCTAAAGGATGCATTCTTGTGTATTATAGTATGTTTGTAGAGAACATTGCTGGTCTTTTTGGTTCTTATATCACTAAAATGTTCTGAAATACGTAACCTTAATTTTAACCTTGACTGAAGACTTACTTGTAAAACCTGCACAGCTGTTGCTGTAGAAGAAATAGAGAGCTATGTTCCTTTCCTACACCCATCCTGCATATTCCTACCTGCCTTTCAGTATGTTTTCCCCCCTGCTTGCCCTCATTTCACCACTTTCCTATTACCCCTTTGTTCTTTTCTTTTTTTATTTTAGCACAGGTTTAAGTGAAGCTAAGTGCAAACCTGTGCAAACCTGCTTAAAACTGCCGTAATCATCTTATGTGTTTCTGACAGTGTTAGCCACATCTGCAAAATAATCACCCCTGCCATGTCTCAAACCCGGGCCCATGTGAACTACAGCAAAGTGTTTTATCCCACTAAGCCACTCAGCTCTGAATTACAGCAGGTGTTTCCACCAAAATATCCTGATTGCCACTGACACACTGCAAGTGCATATAATGGGGAAATTGGCAGTGTACTTGGGGCCGTGATGCAGACACTACACCAGTACACAGCCAAATAAATATTAATGGATGTACATGAGGCCTGGGATAGCAGCTATAGCTGTCAACTTTACAGACTGTTGCAGAATGTCCATAGTTTTGCCCCCTAGTTTTGGCACAGTTTCACAAAAACATATCTGTTTGCTAAAGTACTTGCAAGTCATTAAAGACTGAGGTTAGAAAATCATGACAGAAATTTGAGTGTCACACCTCATACCCATCAGAAAACAAATGCTAAAGCAATTCTTGTATCATAGACTGTATGCATGGACATATATATTGCAAATACACCTGCTATAGCTGTGACTCAATATTTCAGTCTGTTAAATGCCATGCATGCAGTACATTTTGCCACCCACAATCCTGTGTTCAAATCCAGTGTGTTGCACTTCAATTATATTCTTGTGAATACAGCAAATAATGACTGAGTCATGCAATAATAACCAAAACAGGTTGCTGCTACTGAATTAACTGCTACACATGTTAGCCAGTCAAAGGACTGTAGGTATGGATACACTGCACATATTCGTATAGTCTACCTATATGTCACCTACTACTCTCTGATTGGCACTGTTACATAACAGATGTAGCTTAAGCATCTGGACTGTTATGGGTACCCTTACCCTGGCTGTGCTGTGACAACAGAGCTGATACTGCTCCCTCAGTGACACATACAGCTTGCTGTCCTTCAACATGTTCACACTTCCCACTATGAGTCCTAGACAAAAAGCAGCAGCTGCAGGCTACAACATATGCAGCTGTATGTTACACTACCTGCTACAGACCTATCATACTTCACAATCCCCTAGAACAAGGAATCCACACGACACCCATACATAAAGGGGTGGAGGCAAAGGTCAAGCAACAGGAACATGTGTCACAGTCTGCCACTATAAACATTCAGAGCTGATAGACCAGCAGCTACTGCAGCAGCTTGCATATTCTGATGGCTATAATGTCTGACACCTACATGTCTCTTCCCCCTTACAGACCTTAACCCACAATGTTTAACACTGAACTGCCAGATAATCATGAAGTCATTTGACAATGGCCAACTATAGCATGGAGAACTGTGGACATACCTCATAAATCTCAACAGTTGTCAGTATTGGTACCTACCCTGTGTGATGCTGCAGACACCACACCTCACCAATGTCCATCTCACATACTAAGAAAAGGGCTAAGGCCTACATAAAGGCCTTAAATATTGCACTGTTGTGTCATGTCATTGGCTAATGAAAGTGCAACCCAGCTGTTCTGGATGCAATTAGCAAGTCTGAGCCACAGATTGGTGCACAGGCAATTACTTGTTAATGAGCACTACCTACAAAAGGCATGCAACTGCCTATGGGTCTGTAACTTGCTATACCAAGACAGACTATGATTTATCAAGCATTGTTCATCAGGATTTCTTCACAAAAGGATTACACTACTCTACCAGGTATGTGATACAAGTCCCCATATAATGGGATGCAGATGGGAGGATGCAGTTATGGGGAATAGGGATTACAACAGTAGGCCTCTAGTACATCTCTGGGAATGACATGTAGTTGCTAATCTGCTGTCCAACAGCTGCAGGCATGCCTCTCAAATGTGCCTACTGTGAATTACATCACAGCTGTGGCACTCTCCCTCCCTCCTACAATGGTTTACCTCTGTACAAATTCTAATGGATTATGTGGTAGACATATTGACAGTAAATAAGGGTGAACACAGCTGTCATATCACATGATGTACTGCCATTCCGCACCTCTCAGTCTGTAAATGTCACACAGGAATAGTTCAGACATTGTAAAGGTGTCCATGACTATCCCTGATGTACTCTGGCTAGGTGACAGTTTAGTTGACATTTGCATGTCATTGCTTAAGAGCTATGGCTAACATACCTGTCAACCCACAACAGCAGGAAGTCAGGTCATAGCCAGTATTACTGGGGGGAACACAGGCCAAACCTCAGCAACAGAGTGTACATATTGGTCATACAAAGTAAGAGTATGAATAGAGTAGCAGATATTACTGTAGCACAACTGTTTTCTGAGGGTTCTGGCATGTGACAGCCAGATTCACTATATTCTGAGTGCAGCCATCAGTTATTGGCCAACCACTTGCCAGACATCCACAGGTGTCTGCCAAAAGGACCACATACATCATGCACACATACACATTCATCAAACAGTTTTGTACTGGAGAGGTATGATGCCTACAGGGAGGATAGAGTACAGGAGGTTTGCATTCCTGTCTGTCATTGTGGCACAGTGATGTGGCTGAACTGTCCCCATATACATGTAATAATGCACAACTATGTGTCTGACAGTGGCCATATGACATAGTAGTGGGACTTTGCCCACAGGGAACACACCACTGTAGATGGCATTGATGTGGGTGGGGACATACAGCACGCTCTGTCACAGTACACAGGGACATAACCGGTAATGCTATTATGTTGGTGATAGCGACATACATAGTGTGTTGCTAGACTGCAGGGTATGGCATGGGAGGTAGCAGTGGATAGCGCAGAACAATTTGGATGCACAGAGTCTGTACATAGTGGATATCAATGTATCTGGTCCTATGATGTGTTCCCCTCTTGTTGTCTTTCAGAAAGGATGTATCGAAGGAGGCACCCACCATTTTCAGAGGCTGAAAATAATGTCATCCTGGATGGTCTCAGACTGCATCACAACATTCTGCTTTCCAGGACTCGCCACAATCATGACCAGTGTGCAGCACTGTGGGCTGACCTTGTCACAGCAGTCAACCATGCAGGGCTACAGGACAGAACCTATAAGCAGGTACGACACTGGGCCACATATATGGTCAATACTGCATGGCAAAGGGCTGCCCCTGTGGCCAGGGACCATGGTACCACCGGTTGAGGGCCTGCGGCAGAACAACCATGCTCAGCCACAGAGGAATTCTTGACAAACCTGGGAACAACCACCAGCTCCTAAGCATCCATCACCCCATACATTGTGTAGGTGCCACAACATCCACAGCAGAGGAGCATCCAAGTAAGCTTCCTGTGTTCATCAGTGTAATACTGTATCAGCCATTGTGGCAGCCTCTGCATACCAGTACATGGGTGTCAGGTGTATCTACACTGGGGCTGGTTTGGTTGTAATGCACAGTTGTGCACACATGCTCAGAATGTCAGCAATTTAGGCAGTATCTCATTATCTACTATACATGTTGATATACACACATATTACCCTGTAACAAAGCCACATTTGGTATTGATGACAACATGTCTCCCTCACATTTCCATAGGTATGTCAGGTGTGGCCAGAGTCCAAGGTTCTGTACCTGGTAAGTGTGCTACTTCTGTTGTATGGATCATATATACCCTAAGAAAGTTAACGGCTGACATTTTGCCATAGGCACAACTATTATGCTTAGCCAGAGTACAATACTTGTATGTTCAATTCTGGAGGGAATAACTGACATGCATTGAATGGGTAATCACAGTTGTGTATTTGTAGGAGCAGTAACACATATGCACTTTATTTTGAGAAGGTCTATGCAGTATGGTATACAGGAGGCAATCTCTCACAGATGCCTTTTCACACACAATATGGAGATGGTACATACTTGAGGCAGTGATACTAGAACAACTGGTATAGTATGCTGAAGATGGGTGCACTGTGTTTTAGGTGTAAGTCTATCACATACACTGACATATTGTTTATTGCACAGGTATATAGTACTGTCAACATTAACTGGACGTAGCTGCAGTGCACATTATAAAGGGCTGGTCTTGTCTGTGTATGTTGCAGTCTGCTTGTGTGTTGTGCATGGGATCAGAAATAAGATATGGTATGTGTAACGCAGTTGTAGCTCCTCACCTGTAGGTATAAGTGTGTGGATTACCATACATAATAATGCAAGTAGTAATGTACTCATTTTGTCTTCCTCCTCCTAGGTGAATGTGGGGGTTGGAGTGTGTCCCACTCCCAACCTGATGTCAGTGTCTCATTGGACTCCGATGATGATGGTGGCCATAGTGAGGTGCAGGTACAGTTGTTGGGGGCTGAATCTGTCCTATGAGTTGACATCCCACTTCCTCCCCCAGTGTCCCTGCACACAGTCAATATGCCCACACATACCTAGTCCCCTGCAGCCACAGATATCAGACAGAGTGTGGCAACATCGAACAGGAGAGTATGCCAACTATGGCATCAGTGAGTGTAAACACTAGCTATAGCCAGAGAGCTGGTGAGGTCCAACACGTGCAGATTGACAGGGGTACTCAAAGGAGGACTGCTGCCCACCCACCACCTGTCACAGGTGTCACATCATGGGTCAGACAATGCATGTTTTGGTCCATCATGGAGGCACAGGCACATTCCAAATGCAACACAAGATGGATGCTCAGGATCATGGATGCAGCAAAGTCTGACATCTGTGACTCCCTCCACCACATTGGTGATACCATGGATTGTTTCACTGATGTAGTGGAGAGACAGTGGGGTGAGACATTGTCAGTCCTTGGCTGCACATTGTCTGTGCTGGAAGATCTGGTTGGAGTAGGGCATCAGACATGTAGCCATAGGTCAGCAACACCATCTACTGAGACTCCACGTGGCTGTGCACATGCATGGTCCTGTATTGGCAGTACCGCCGGCACTATAGAAGGGAGTGTGCTGTCCACACCACGACATGGCAGGCCATGAGCACATGATCCTGGGTAGTCCAATGTGGGACACGGGCCCAGCAGACATCAGTCACCATCAGCAACTAGCATTGCATCTGACCCTGGGCATGGTGGTGACAGTGCCACGCCTGGCAAAACTAGTTCCTGTGTTCATGGCCAGAGATGGTGAACTGTTCACTCTGCCATGTATGGTCCACAGCTGTCCAACATACATTTGTAGGGCTAGCACTTGGCTTGACTTTGTACATGCACACACTCAAACATCACTGTCACATGCAGGTCACCAACAGACACACATGGCACCTCTCCATGGCCCAGCTAAGCAGCACCCCTTCCTGACTCACACACATGCTGTCAACTGTTTGGCACAGCCTAGGCCTCGGGCACCCCCACACCACATGCTGTGCATGTGATGATACCTGTGCCACATCCTTGCCATCCATGCCATCAATGCAGGGACATGCAAATATGAGTCTGATGCACAGAGTGACTGCATTACATTGCATACAGCTTTTTAGTATGGTAGTATTATGCCATCTCAGGTGATTTATGCTGGCATGTGTCATGAGTACACATCACAGTTTGTGTACCTTTGTTGCATGATGTTAGATTGGTGGTAGTGTTACAGAATGACAGATGTTTCACAGAACTGTGTATGTTTCTGTTCCAGTGGTCTGAGTGGTTAGGCTATGGAAATATGGTGGCAATAGAGTGGCACAGGACAGCATGCCAGCACAACAGATATATGACATCAACAAGGTATGGCTGTATATGTGCATGGTTACCTAGGTGCATATGTGTAGAACAATGTGTCAGGGACAATGGGGGCAGTCAGAGTAATCCTGCATGCATACCCACTGAAAAGGCCAGCTGCCCTTGATATGTGTCACCTGGGTGTTCTGTACATGCAAATGTATGTGATGGCAGATAGCCTGTATGCCTCGGTAGATGTGGGCTATTTAAGGCCAGCAGCTAGTGACAGGGAAGTAAAATGCATGACAATTGCACACCCATATAGCCATAGGTGTACTGCTGCATGAGATATATTTGTGAAATCACACACACACAGAGTTGTCTTTAGTGATATTACAACCCCTATCTATTAGTATATATTATAGCACTAAGTAGTTATTGCATGCACCACGGAACTTATCTGTTTTGAGATTGTCAGCCAGTGTTGTTAAGGTGGATGACATCAGCAGGCCTTGTAAAGGAGACCAATGGGGAGGCTGGCAGGTAGTCACAGGGCCTTAAAATGTATAACTGTTACACAGAGATAGGAACACTGCTGCAAGGGGATATATTTATACACTCACACACAACCACAGAGATAGGCACACTGCAGCATGGGGATATATTTTTACACACACACACACAGACACACACACACACACACACACACACACAGACACACACGCACACACACACACACACACACACACACACACACACACACACACACACACACACACACACACACACACACACACACACACACACACACACACACACACGGACAGAGATAGGCACATGGCTACAAGGGGATATATTTACACACACACACAGTTGTGTGTGTGTGTGTGTGTGTGTGTGTGTGTGTGTGTGTGTGTGTGTATATATATATATATATATATATATATATATATATATATATATATATATATATATATATATATGCCACATAATCATAGATGGGGTGATCATGTGTGAGGGCTATAGGGAGATACGTATAAATAGCTGTCTGTAAGCACAGACATATTTTCACATATTGGTTATTTAGGCAGATGAGGCATCAGACATGGGCTGAAGTTAGCTAAGCTTGGGACCATGCCCAGTGTGACTGTCAGTACTTACAAGGTGACTCCAGGCCAGACCAATCTGTGCTTCAGTCCAGGATTTTGTGTGTTGCAGCCAATTGGTTGCTGCACCTGATTCAACAGTCCAGCACCTCCCTGATATTTTATCCAAGGGATTCACTGTCTGTGTGCTGAATGTAATATATAACTCATTACAAGCGACTGTGCAGATTGTAGTAGACTGTACATAGTTTTGCATCATATGTGTGGTGCGTTTTACATAGTATTGTGATTTTCTGGTATATCAGTGTCAAATCATTATAGATTGATGTTAGGAAATGATGACAGACATTTGAGTTACTGACTCCATACACACCAGGAGACCCATGCTACTGTACAGCCTGTCATTCTCTGAACTTTCTACATTTCTCTCTCCCACTAGTTAAACCTTCTCCTTCTATTTGGGCCTTTGTCCCAGTACTGTTCGTGGATTTGTCCAGACTTCCTGCTCTAAGTGGTTGTAGGTATGCTGTGACTTGGGTACATGATGTAACACATCACACACAGAGTGACAGTCTTCATACCTCTGACTGTACATGTTTTGCAGAATGTCCAGCTTTCCGACCCATATGTCTGCTCTGCTCCTCATATGGTTGGGTTTTCTGGTAATATACTACTACATGGAGCCCACTGAATTTTTGTCCATACTGAAACAGTTAGGTGATGGCCTTTACATCTTGCTGCTACTCTGCCTTGTTGCAACCTGCTGTTATACTGGCCACTTTCTTGGTTACTCAGAGCATGTATAATGTCTGTAGATTTGGACATCTGTCCTTCCATTGTCTCTGGCTTTACCCAGCTTTCTTGCAGTAACAGATTGTGACATATTGGCAGTGTGTGGGCCTCGTACCATAGTACCTCACGTGCAAAAGTTGTAGGTGCAGCCAGCTTCAAACCATGATCACCATCAATCATGCTAATGTACTTAACCTACTGAGCCACAACCACCACCAGAAAGTTAGCTTTAATTCCTCACACTATCAACAGCAGACAGACATATACACTGCATACTGTGGAAAATAGCTCATGCAGCTAGGTTGTTTGGGACAGCCCTGGGATTGTGTGGTGTGCTGATATATCCTTGCAAACATACTCTGTTACTGCAGTTGTATGTGAACACTGATGTGTTGGGGGTAGGGGACTATAGCATTGAGAGTTGTGCATCTGTCCTATGACTTCGCTGTTTGGCAATTCCCTCACATACTGCCATGGGTTTTGCTGCCTTGGGGCCTACTGCATATTATGTGTCAGTCACTATTGGACAGAGTACCTGTTGTCCAACACAGCTGTTTGTTCTCTGCAAGTAGCCCAGTTGCCCACTCTATTCCCTTGTATAATGCAGCAGGTCCATACATATGCAATCATAATCTAGTACCCCATACAATTGTTGTAAAAGAGAGTAACTTACCTTGTGCATGCAGCAATTAAGATACCTGTTTTTCAGGGCTGACTCTGTCTGATGCACGCAGTACACAGCCAATATATGGTAAGGTACAGGTTGTGTGGTGTAGCTGGCATCCCTTTTATATGTATGCGAGTCAGAGTAAGGTGTCAGTCCCTAGGACCCTAGTTTGTCAGTGCATGTGTTATGCATTGCCTCTTTGCCAAGGCCAGGGCATACTGGGCATCCCTATGTCTTCCTACAGGGACAGCCTCAGGAGGTTCCTCCTCTGAGTCCCCCTGTGGATGTGGCTGTGAAAACCTTGGCACTGGTGGGGTCTGTGTATCCCTTACGTGTGATGATCCTGCTGCAGCTGTTTCTGCAGTATCATATTGTGTAGCATGACACATACTGTGAAAATCTGTGCACATGTGGCTGGAGAGTACTGCAGTGCTCCACCAGATATATTGAGGCACCGGAACCATGACTTGAGCAGCCCAAACACATGCTTTATGATGTTTCTAGTTTGTGTGTGTGCCTCATTATGGCATTCTTTGGTAAGTGTGTGTACATTTCTGATGGATGTCATCATCCATTGTTACAGTGCATAGCCAGCATCCCCCACTATATGGCCATATGGGATGCTCCTCCTGGAAAACATCTGGTACATCTGTGATGTGTGCCAGATATGGGAGTTGTGATAACTGCCAGGGCTTCCAGCACACGCGTTCATGATGATGTCCTTGACATTGCACATGACCTGGCAGTTGACAGAGTGATACCCCTTGTGATTGATGTAACTCTACCCTCCTCACTAGGTGGTGCTTTAATGTGAACATGCATGCAGTCTATGGCACCCAGTACCTCAGGGTGGTGTGCTATATGGTAGAAGAGATGCATACTGCTGGCCCTCTCCTCAGGGGTGTGGGGTAAATAAATGTGCTCACTGGCATGTGTTTGCATAGCAGCCAGGAACTGGTGGAGTACCCTGGCTGCAGATACCTGTGAGACCACCATCATGTCCTCAGCTAGTCTTTGAAAAGTACCTATAGATAGTATGCTAAGGGCTGCACATACATTTTTTCCACTGGGATGGGTTCCCCTCTATTGGCTCTGGGTCTGAGTCAAGGGTAGCAGAGCTCAGCGAGTTTTTGTAGTATGTCCCCGTCCACCCTGTAGTGCTCTGCAATCTCCAGCTCATGTAGCCCCTGGAAGGTTACCCTGGGACTGAACACTCTTCTCCTTCTCAGTCTAGGCCTATTGCCAGTGGCAGCAGCAGCACTGACCTCAGTATCTAGCACATACAGATGTAGCACAGCAGCAACAGCAGCAGCACTGACCTCAGTATCTAGCACATACAGATGTAGCACAGCAGCAACAGCAGCAGCACTGACCTCAGTATCTAGCACATACAGATGTAGCAGAGCAGCAGCAGCCCCTAGCATTCTGTCAGTTAAAACTCCCAAGTCTGTACTCCAGTGATCAGATTGTAGGGTGTATGCATACTTTATAGTGCTCTACTGCAAATGCAGCCTGTGTGATTGGCTAACCATGATGCATTCCACCAGCCAGGTACAACACTGAGGAAGGTGAAAGGCCTAGTGTAAGTGGAACAGGGAATCAGTATTTTATACATGATTGACTTTCCCAGACAGTTTTTTTTAAACTGACTACCCTCCCAAACACTGTAGCTTGGTATGCAAACCCACGCTGCAGGTATAAAGAATGCTCAGCAGTCCGGACACCCCCTACATGCATGGGCACACAGTATAGCTCAAACCAGCTAAAACACACACACCCTGCAGCTAAACAAAGCTTAGCAATACTGGACATAACCCCCCCCCCGTTTAGCTGAGAGGCGTGCCACGCAAATGAGTGCTGCTGAGGCCCAATCAGCTTAAACATATAGTGTCATAGGTTCATAGGTTCATATTAGGCTGTCTGCCCTTGGGCTATTATAAGCCTAGCCTGATTCTGTATGGCTTACGCCACCCCTTGATTTGAGTATACTGTGCCCTTTTTAAGGTTTAGTTTACTGTGCCTCTGTCTAATAGTGACACGGGAGAAATCCCTGGGACAAACCTACGACCCCCCATCCACCTATCGAGATTCTTCGTGAAGAGATTCAGTGAGGTGCTCTGCCTCACATGAACTGGAATTCTATTCCAGAGCGAAGGGAGCCTCTGGGTTATGAACCTGTCCCTCCAGCAAGTTCTATTTATTTCTGTGCTGAGGTTCAAGTCCCTCAAGCATGTGGCTCTAAGGGATTTAGATTTACTGAGGTGGAGCATGTCCATTAATTCTGGATTTGACATAGCTTTGTATGTCAGGCATAGATCGCCTCGAAGTAGGCGGTATGCAACTGAGTAGAGCTGGAGTTTTTTTAACCAAGCAGCATATGGCATCTGTTTGAGACCCTTGATCCTCTTGGTGAGATGCTGCAGGTGTTGGGTAAGGTACATCCCAAAAGGGGCATTGTATTCTATGATGGGCCTGATGAGGGATGAATAAAGGGGCACGATTACCTCTCTTGATCTATATGTGAAACCCTTCGTGATGAGGTGGGCTATGTAGAAGGTCTATCTAACCACTTTGGCAATGTGGTTTTCAAAAGAGAGATTCCTATCAACTTGGGTCCCCAGGTCCCTAATAACTTTCTCTGTACTTAATGGGTTTTCACCTATGTGGTAATTTGTGGGCACATTGCTTTTGCCAAAGGGTATGACTATACATTTTTTGGCATTTAGCTTTAAACCATGGTGCTGGCACCAGTTATCTGTCTCTGTGAGACCTTTTTGAAGGATGTTTGTATCAGCTGGAGAGTTGATTATGGCACCCAGTTTGCAGTTGTCTGTGAACTTGGTGAGTCATAGTCCTCCCACGTTTGCCTGTACCTCGGAAAAGTATATACCGAACAAGAGTGGTCCCAGGACAGAACCCTGTGGGACGCCACTTGTGACTGGTTTTGAGTCTGACATGGCTCCAGCAACTCTCACTCTGTGGGTTCTGTCTTTGAGCCAGTTTGCGACCCATCTTGTGACATAGGGGTTTATATTTAAGCTGGATAGCTTATCTATGATGCCCGAGTGGGGTATTGTGTCAAATGCCTTTGCAAGGTCCAGATAGGCTGTGTGGACTACCTTCCCTTCATCTATGGCTTTGGTGACCGTTTCGAAGAAGTCAACCAGGTTCAAAAGGCAGGATCTGCCCTTGACAAAGCCGAACTGGGTAGGATCTAGTGTCTGTAGGTCCCCAATGTCTTTGTTTATGAGCTCCATGATGATCCTCTCCATAGCCTTGCAGACTAAGCTAGTCTGGCTTATGGGGTGATAGTTTCCAGGGTCCGTAGAGGCTCCACCTTTGTGGAGTGGGACCACTGTTGCTGTACGCCATTCTGTGGGCACATATCCTGTAGTGAGGCTGAGATTGTATAGCTGTTTTATTTGAGGGATTAGTTCCTCTTCGAGTCCATGTAGGACGCAACCTGGGACGCCATCTGGTCCCATGGAAGCAGTGGTTTTTGCTTTGGAGAGGGCAGCCTTCACCTGAGCATCAGAGATGTTTGGGAGGCAGCCCTCTGCCAGGATAGATACTTGCTCTTTTGGGGGGGAAGGGGGTGGAGAAGTTTGCACTGAACCTGTCTGCCAGGATATTGGTGATGTCTGTGGGTTCAGTGTATTTTTTGTCATTTAGAATCAACTCAGAACAAGTCTGGGAGTTGCATCCCAGGTTTCTAACATAACTGCAAAAAGCCTTATGATTGTCTTTGGTGTCCTGTGCAATTTTTCTCTCGAAGCTGGCCTTGGAGGATTTTATGAGGGATCATAATTTTTTGCTAGTACTGATCAGAGATGCCTTCCCTATTAGGGATTTTGCTCTATCATGTAGTAGCTTCCTCCTTCTGTTGTACAGTTTATTTATGGCAGGGGTCCACCAGACTGGACGCCTGCCTTTGGATGACTGGGTCTTGGTTTTGTTTGGGATAGCATGATCCATGCATTCCTGGAGATGTCAGTAGAATGCATTTATATAGGATTCTGCAGTTTGGGCCATAGTTTCCACTGGCCCTGGGGCCTTGATAGATTCCACTTCGGTTTTAAGAAGTGAGAAGTTCGCTTTTGAGAAGTTTTTCACTGTGGTTTTCTGGGCTGGGGGTGGGGTCGGGATGTGGACATCCAGTGAAATTAGTTTATGGTCTGATCTTACCAATGAGGGATATACTTCTGGTGTGGAGCATAGAGTCCCCATGTTGGTAATGATCAGGTCTAGTATGTTGTCCCCTCTTGTGGGAGTGGTGACTAGTTGTTCCATAGCATTTGAGTTTATAATTTCCAGGAACCTTTGGGCTAAGGTGCTGGGGTTTGAGTAGTGCTCCCAGTCAATCTTTGGGTAGTTGAAGTCGCCCAATATAATGGTGTTCGGAGAGATCTTCATGTTCTCCAATGTTTACAGGAAAGCAGAGTGGGATTCCTGACTTTGATAGGATGGTCTGTAGGATGCTAAAAACTGAAAAGCAGTCTTGCCCACTGTTAGCTGCACATGGATGGTCTCCAATACTTCGTGCAATGCCACTAACCTGGAGGTGTGGATATCCTTGATAAATATGGAAACTCCCCCTCCTTTTGTGGTTCGGTCCGGGTTTTGGGGCCGAAAAGCCTGATATGAGGTATAGCCTGGTAGTGCTGGGGTGCTCTCTGGAGCCTTGAACCAGGTTTCTGTCACTGCACAGATATCGATGTTCTCCATACTGAGGAGAGCTTCGAGTGTGTGCATCTTGAGGTTAAGACTTCTGGCGTTTAGCAGCATTACCTTTAGTTTCTTGTTCCTTGTGCTGTCTATGGGGGTGGGTTTGACTTTTGAGCCTTGCCTAAAAAAGGCACTATGGGGGTGGCAAGAGCCTTTGCCAATATCCGAAAGCCCAGTGGTGACAGGTGCAAGCCATCCCTAGCGAAGCAAGAGTGCTAGGCCAAAGACAGATAAAATGCAAGTTTTGAGAAAAAAAATGATTTTAAAAATAAGTGCAAACAGGAAATTCAGTAAACAGCATTTAGCTTTAAACCATGGTGCTGGCACCAGTTATCTGTCTCTGTGAGACTTTTTTGAAGGATGTTTGTGTCAGCTGGAGAGTTGATTATGGCACCCAGTTTGTAGTCGTCTGCGAACTTGGTGAGCCATAGTCCTCCCACGTTTGCCTGTACCTGCTCATACCCTCTTTTGATGTCAGCTAGCTCTTCTGTGGACACCAACACGTTTCTGGTGCTACACAGATTTTATCTGCGAACACAGTAGCCCATTTTTGCTTTTCAGTAACCCCAGCTCATTTGCATACAGATCCGTGCACACAACCTGGATACTTCACTATTCCAGAGCCTGCCTCCTTAGCAACTACTGGAATCTACCATTATACATACTCTATGCAGGGCTCTATAATGCATTATTCTCACATATTTCTTATTTTTAGTTTTTATACTTTTTAATATATATATATATATATATATATATATATATATATATATATATATACATATATATATATATATATATATATATATATACATATATATATATATATATATACACACACATATATGTATATATAGATATATATATATATATATATATATATATATATATATATATTTTTTTTTTTTTTGCATAACGGCACATTTGCTCGCTGCTGCACACCATGCAAACGTAATATGAGTATTAAAAAACATAATTTATTACATTATTTTGCATGATGTTTTGGAAATACAGTGAGTAGTTTTGCATATAAGTATGCCTGCCATGCAATCTCTGACCTTCTACATGATTTTTACAGCCCCTTTTCTATTTTTACTTTCTTGTTCACAGAAATTTTCTGTGTACACACTGGACACCAACATGGGGTCTGCAGTACTGCCTATCCGCTTTCTGGATCACTCCAGAACCCTCATTTCCATGCAATTCACCTGCTTATGAGGTGATTTGCATACCACAGACACTTCCTTGTCCACAAGTTCATGCACGCCCCTCTACTCTGTTTACTGGACTGCATGGCTGCATACTTCCATGTAATCTCCATGCCACTATGCCTACATGGAAAATCACTCCATGTAGGCTTTATTGAATTCCCCCAAATATCTTTTTTGAACAGGTCTGAAGACTTTTCAACTTCTAATTCAGTAATATCTGCTCTATCAGTTGTTACAAAGGAATGATCTTTATCACCATTAGTCTTATTCATCCCACTGATTCACTGCATATTAATTTTGTAAGCATACATTTCTCATCCAGCTGGCTTTGTACATCCACATATTGAGCCATGTAGTCACATCTGTCTTTCTCATCTTTTTTCCTTACAGTAATGTTCTTCAATCCTTCCACGTTCAGTTTTGATTTCTTCCTTTTCACCTGCCCCTTGCCTCTTTTTTCTACCTTTTCCATTGGAAAGGTGATGCCTTTTTCTGTACACTGAGGGTTTTCTGATAGACAGATATCTTCATTCCCTGTCAACAGTGTGTTACATAACAAAGCAGAATCCTTTTTGCTACGTATTCTCTTTCCTTTACAGTCATTGGTCAGTTTCTTTTTCTTCCTTGTTATTTGTTGCAAACTTCTTCCTTTCTTTCTTTTTTTTGTTTCCTTCTAAACAAACTGGATCCTCAGATTGCTGAATACTTGCACCCAGAATTCCAAAATTGTCAGGGGCATCGTCTTGTTTCATAGGGGTTGAATGATCTTTGCAGACAATAGATGCATCATTTCCTAAATGTGTTCTATTTGCTCTTTGCCTAACATTATTTATAAGTAACAACAGTTCTCCAAGCCGTGCCAATTGCACATGTGTAATCATCATCAGTAAGTCTAGATTTATTTCTATTAATGGTAAGCAAATCATCCAACATTTTGACATGAAGAACACAGATCAGCAGTGTTATCAGCTGTTACCTTTAAATATGCATAGTATTTATTACACTGTACAAGATATTTATGCTTTAGCAAATCATTAATGGCATACTTTTTTAAGGAATCCATATTCAGCTTCAAATGAATAAAAATAATAAAAGAAAAGAATATTCAAAACCAGTAATCACAGAATTCAAACAGAACATAAATGAACTTCTATGAGAAAAATCACACAAGCAATATACAACTAAATACTAAAGTACAGTAAAGGTGTTGCTCTGACTGTACGAGAAGTCAGATAAATCTGTAATTCCTTCACATCACATGTAGTAGTTTCTGGTCACTATCACTCATAGTTGCATTTCTTTATAACAGTAAAGATCAATAAATCACAAAGCAACATAGGATTGTTTCAATAAGCTCTGGATTGTCCTCTCTGCTGTCTGTGTGAATTTATATCTGACTAGGCCCCTTGGGGTGGCTAGAACATGCCTGTCTAAATTCTATCCCTTTCTAACCACCACAGTGAAAAATTAAAGGTTAAATAACAAAATATAAATCAAAGTAAATTTTGTCTACAAGCTATCCCTTCCTTCATGAAAAACAGTGGTAAAAAATATATATATAAATTGAAATAAAACTTTTCTTAGCTGTCAGCTCCATTGTAAATCACAAACCAAGATAGGATTGTTTAGATAAGCTCTGAATCTTGTTGGCCTTGCACACATAAAATGTTGACAGTGAGGATCCCTGCTTTCACAGAGATGCCATCCTCCCTATATTTGAACCCTGAAACCATGGCATTACTATGAAAGTTCATAGATTAGTACTAGGCTAATTGCCCTTGTGGGCTATTTTAAACCTAACCAATTTGCCCATGGGAGAATCAAACCCTGCACCTTCTACTTATAAGGTAAGCACCTCAACCATTACGCCAATCTCCCATCTCCATATCAGCATCAACATAATTAACAGTGCTTGCTCCCTCAACATTGACATTGTAATGTATAAAGCATAGAGCACATGTACTGAACTTGACACTTCTGACATTTTGCATTGAGAGTCCAATGTATACATGCTGTTCCATACTTGTAATTTGTCCTTTCACAGAAGATATCCTGCTGAAAGTGACCCTTGTAGAAGTTATGATAGTGAGGCATGAGAAAGTACAAATGACTGCAAGACAAGTGTGTGCTATTTTACTTTTTGTGGGCATTACTCCATCATAATCCTTTTTTACCATGATTGCATTGTATTTTACAATGAGATTGGCTTTTCTTGTCTGTATGTGAGTATTACAAATAGTTGATATGATTTGCATTCACTGTGCCCTCATAGGCACATTACCTTTTTATATTTACTAAAGAGTGTATAAAGGTTATCTCCTAATTCAGTAAATATACCTGGAACCTTGTCAGTAAGCCTATTCTCTCTGGCACACCCCCTGTAAGTGTTCTTCCCATTAGTAGGAGTTATAAACAAGCAATTAAGTGTGCACAACTGTTAATGAGTCACACTTGCAAGGCATTACCTAACCAAAGTTGTGAATACTCATTCCTGTACTAGCCAGATGTGTACACAGAATCATACAGGTCCTAACACCACATTTACCTGACCAATAACTTGAATAGCTTGGGTGATTAAAGAATGATAGTGAGCTTAGCCTTGATTTATGTATTCATATAACCAAGGGGTTAATCTACATGATATACACTGGATCTAGGGCTGTGTTACTTCCATCATAATATGGAGACCTCTTGGTTTCACAAGTGCTGCCAAACAAAACTGCTGTTGCTGACTGTTAGAACTGTTGCATTTACAATCTGTCATAGTATGTTATGCTTTATACAACTACTGCTTACAGATTTATTTTAGAATACTTTTATTTGCAAAACGAGTATTGCACAATTTATAATGGATGGCATAATGGTTAAGGTGTTTATCTTACAGATGCAAGGTGCAGGGTTTGATTCTCACATGGAATAATTGGCTAAGCTTGAAATGGCTCACAAGGGCAGTTAGCATAGTTCTAACCTATGAACCTATAATAGGTGTTATTGCATTGCTGCCTTTCTGGCAATATTCTGAAGATGTTGACACATGCCTGACTTGTGAAGCTTATGTAGGTTAAATTTACATTAAGAAACTATTCACTGCTAATGCTTTTCCATATCCCTGACATAACTTTTTGCTTTATTCTGCAGTTCTGTTATTGCCACAGGGGTGATATGTGGACGTTTATTGCTTAGATCTGTTTCAGATACATTATTAACATTTTAAATGGTGATGCCTATATAATAATTTATTTGATGCCCAATATTAAATCAGTTTGTAACCCCCTAAGTCCATTTCTGTTGTGTGTTGTGCCTGATATATTTCTTTTTTTACTTCACTACAGGTATGCGGCACCTAAACCAACAGAGAACATACCATATATGGTACAAATTGTATCTTTTCTTGGTCTCAATATTATAAAAACTAATTTAAAGTCACGTTGTATTATATTTTCTTCTAGCATTTTATAATTAATATGTACAATTACTTTTCATGAATGTATCAATGTTTTTTTTCAATGAATGTCATTCTACTATAGTGGTAGAAGCCCCTCGTCCACCTTATTCATTTGTCCTAACCCTAACAGTAACCCTAAACCTAACCCTTCCCCTAACCCATACCTCTTGACCTCTTAGAGCAAGAAAGTTGGGCAAAGCCACAAATAATGGGGGGAACAAAGGACAAAAAAGAGTGGCACATTTTAAATATTGCTCTTACTAACTTAAAAAATGATAGGATAGGTTTTGCATTAGCATGACTTTTTTTCTTAAGAATACGAAGACTAAAACTCCAATGTCTGGCATTATTTTCTGTGTACAGTCCTCAGTGATTTGCCAGGGATTTACCAGAAAACCGCAATTTTATGAGAAACACACCAACATATGTGGCAAAGATCTGGACATTCTGCAAAAATCTGAACAGTTGAGAGGCATGCCTTAACACTAACCCTACACAATACAGGACTTAAAACCCTTTCCTTGACAGCATTATTACCCTACACATTATATTACTTAAAATAATTTCCCTAACAGCATCACTACCCTACACATTACATGACTTAAAACCTTTTCCCTAACAGCATCACTACCCTACACATTACATGACTTAAAACCTTTTCCTTAACAACATCACTACACTATACATTATATTATTTAAAACCTCTTTCCCTAACAGCATAATTACCCTGCACATTACATGACTTAAAACCTTTTCCCTAACAGCATCACTACCCTACATATTACATGACTTAAAACCTTTTCCTTAACAGCATCACTACACTATACATTATATTATTTAAAACCTCTTTCCCTAACAGCATCACAACCCTACACATTACATGACTTAAAACCTTTCCCCTAACAGCATCACTACCGTATACATTATATTATTTAAAAAACTTTCCCTAACAGCACCATTACCCTACACAAACACCTTCCCTATTTACATCACTACCAAGAAGTAACTTGATCTTGCTTTTAGACCTGGGTTTACTGTTATAGACCTTTTATTATTAGGGTAGAAGTATTCACTATTTTGTGATTCACTATTATGATTCATTCAGTGTTTTGTTATACCATCTGTGATTCTCTCTTTTGATTTTTCTGTATATTTATTTTTATTTATTTTACATTTGTTAACCGGGGGTGTCTGGCTGAGCCGAAAAGGCCCTTTTTCAGCAGAGGCCCAGGGAGAAAGGCTCCACACAGAAAAATTACAGATACATTTAGACATGATAGTAGTATATTGTGTATATATATATATGTATATATATATATATATATATATATATATGTTTTATATATGTTTGTGTATATATATATATATGTATATATATATGTATATATATATATATATATATATATATATATATATATATATATATATATATATATATATATATATATATATCTATATATGTATATATATATATATATATATATATATATATATATATATATACATATATATATATGTGTGTGTGTGTGTGTGTGTGTGTGTGTAGTGAATAGTATTAAATTAACTAAAACACAAAAACTGTAATAAATTAGCTAAAACACAAAAACAAACAATAGTTCTAACAACATTGCTATATAGTGCTCACTTCATTAATAACATAACACCAGGAAATTATCAAAAATATTAAGACTTAAAAAAAAAAGGGCAGGATTCACGAAGCCTCCATGTAAGAGTTAGCAAGTCTTACACGGAGGCTGCAGTTAAACGGGGTGATATCAGCATGCCATGCATATTCATGAGGGCATGCTGAATCACACCCTAGGCTAACACGGTCCATGTAGCAATGTAGGGGGCGTGTCTGCATGGCGAGTGCTGCAAAGGGACACGCCCCCAGAAGAATCACAGTCCCAAAAGGAAACTCTCACGAGCGAGTCCGCGGAAATGTCAAGAAACACAACAGCACACATGCCCCCACAGACTATTAACTCAACTGAAATGTAAAACGTAAAAATGAACAGTTTAAATTTTTTTTTAATTTCAAAAATGTTTGCCCATAATTGCGCTCATTTGTGCGGGTGTGCCCTTCGCTCAGCTACAGTTAGCAGTCATTGAAAAAGCATATAAGATCTAAATATGCAAAATAAGCCAAGTAGCAATAGCGTAGCGGTAGAGACGTCGGCCAAAGAGGAGGTAGTCACGATTCGAGCTCCAACAACATCATTTTTTATATTTAATGAAATAAGCACAAAACAATCCCCTGACATACATATATACATATATATATATATATATATATATATATATATATATATATAAAACTATAATTTAAGTAAAATGTAATGAAATGGGCCATGTTTTTACGAAGAAATCTGACAAAATAAAAAAAAAATATTTTATAAGTGCCCATAGCCGAGCAGCACTCTAACAAGCTGAGTATGTTTGCCTGTAGGTGACCAGTGGTTTAACAGGTGTAATATGAGTGCCCGGAGTTGAGCAGCGCTTTAACACACTGAAACTGTGTGCCCGTAGTTGCGCAACATTTCTCACAGCGTAATATGCGTGCTCATAGCGAAATAACACGTTAAGCAGCGTAACCCATTTGCTCGGAGCTGCGCAGCACGCCAACCGGCTTACCGGCGGGCAACGTTGAGCAACCTGTATGAAAGCCGCCTTTAAACAGACACACCTCCTAGCCTGTCTAGACAGTAGTAAAATAAAAGAAGAAGCAATGTCCAGGCTTGAACCCAGGATACTGTGCATCATAGTCAAAGTACTGAACCACTAAGCCATGACAGCTGTACTGAAAAATGCAGTATTAGCATATATATATGAATGAATGGAAATAGAAGCATGACAAAGCAGGTTTTGTGAAGCTGATACAATTCCAAAATGGCCAATCACAGATAAGTGCGGGAAAAACGGCATATATAAGCCCCATGGGTGGGAATACACAGCATAACTGATTGTGGAACCTATTTGCAGTCAGAATGGCAGGTGTAGGAGAGGGTAGTCGCTTCCGAGCACAGAGGTGGGGTGTTGAGGAGTTCAAATACATGGTTTGGCTCCTAATCCACGATCATGAGGCTCAACTCATGCAGGGCCAGGTTCTGTGGGGTGCATATAAGGCAGAGGCATGGAACTGGTTGGCACATGATCTCACCAGTGCCACAGGCATACCAAGGACTGGTGAACAGGTCCGTCACCACCATGCGGACCTGAAGAGACGGAAGCAGGACCAACTGAACCGTTGGATCCAGGAGGCCCGGCAAATGCCCAACGCCCCACTACTGAGTAAGTATCCATGTAATTATGTATGTAAGGAATTATCCTAGCTGATATTATGGAAATGTATGTTTCAATATTACTTCATTTATATTACAGCTGCAGGTGTGCGTTCTGCGAATCGGCGAGCCTATGGTGATAGGCTGGAGCGGTTGCGCCACCAGGCAGGTTAGTAATTATATTTCTGTAATTGTTATACAATATAACTGAGACAGCTTGTAAAAGAGTTCACTGTAGTTACATATTAATAAAGTTCAAATAACACTAGAAGAAAGATTCTGCTAGTACTGTATGATTAGATAAGTGATGCAGCCTGTAATTCAGAAATAAAAATTAAACAAGTCTGAAATAGTGATTACCCACCTGAAGTGTAATATCAGATAACCTGCTGCAGCCTGAAAATCAGTGGTAAACAAGCTAAAGACAATAGACATGTGTCAAATACATCCCCTTAGAAAATCTGCCATATGAAACAAGTGTGTCTGTTGGAAAGGATTGTTGTAATCAAGTATGACATGTTAATAACGCCTAGAATAAAGTACCATCTTGAATTGTAAAAATAAAACAAGTGAGAGTGTGAGAAAGAGGTATGAATCGACCAAGAAAGCTGTTATAACTTCTGAATAAAGTATACTGCAGTCAGTACATAATGAAATGAATGAGACAGCCACAACCGAACAGTGAAATGTTTGTAATAAAGTACTGAAGCTGGAATGTGTCTGTCCCACAATTTGTATATGTTGCTGTACCCTTGCAATATGGAGATAGTATGGTTGTATGAAATAATGAACATCCACAGTTGTCTAGAGCCATATAAATGAAATGTAGCAGGATGCTGTACCTGAATATAGCCAGATATGAATGTGTATGAATAAAAATGCAATGTATATTAATGTAGCAGTAACAGTCCCATCACCAACATTCCTAAGGTTACATATAGGAAACTGTACTAAGACCTGTAGGGTATATATATCTGCAGCTACTAGAGATGTACAGCATATGTAGAGGTAGTTGAAGTTGTTAATTAAATATTTCTTCACCCTACCCTATATTCACAAATAATGCCATTCCACAACAAACTGGGTATGTGTATTCACAATTAATTCCTATGGGCATTTGTCCTGTTGGTTCAAACATATTTGCACGTACGTTGCTGCATGTGCCCTGTTCACATATCCAAACCTGATGGCCTGTTGCCATCAATCAACCCTGCATGCTGTTGGATTGTGTACTGTTGTTCAAAATATGCATGTGTTATGCTTGCTGTTCAATGTTTGGAATTCATGGGTGTTTGGTTAATGGGAATACTGATGCATGCTGTTAGAACTAATTTTGAACGGTATTGTTTGTTACTAACCCAAAATGTCATAAAATATTTCTAAACATAGGACAACAGGGAAGGTGGGTTCCAGCGAACCCACCTCTCCCACCTCAGCTGGCGAGTGCACCTGGCACTAGTGCACAGGCCGGAACCTCCTCCGGTGGCCCTGTGCCACCTTCGGGTGGAAGCGCTGCAGGGGATGGGGCTCGTCCCCCCTCTGCAAGCGTGGCCGGAGGAGACCATCCACTCACCCTCCAAAGTGTCCGGTCTGTGGTGCGTAGCGAGATCAGGCATTCTGTGCTTGAACCCCTATGCCAGCTTGAGGCTTAGGTGGTGCAACTCACGGGTGTGCCTGCTGCCCGTCCTACACAGCCCCCAGCACAGCCCCGTCCTGGGCTGTGAAGGCACAGTGGCAACTGCCCATGGGTGGGGATCTCAGTTCCACTGTTGCCATCTGTGGGCTCATGGGCTCGCGATATCCAAACATCCGTCCCCGTCAATTGTGTTTCCCCCCCACATGTGTCATACTCCGCCCCTGTATGCGTCTTGTTTGTCTTGTCTGTTAACCTCCCCTACCTACCTCCCCAAATATACCTACTTCCTGTACCTCACATTCCACTCTCACCTGAAAAAAAAAAAAAAGGGCACTCTGTTCCCGCAAATAAATTACGCCCCATACATAGCTGCCCATTTTGCAGACATGTCTGCTGGACATGTGAACTGGTAATTACAATTAAAGCAGACAAACGGAAACCAGTAAAATGCACACAAGCAGTCTGGATAAGCACCGTAAAGCCCAAAAAAATGTTAAAGTCCTTATTGTGAAGGCTGTTTGCAATACAAGCTGTAACACTGAAATTGAAATCCACTTGCACGTATAAAGCCACACTGAAGTCGGAAAAAACTTAAACCTTAACGCACTTTATTGTTAAAACAAGCGTTTTCGCTGTGGTTAAAACTACAGCTTCATCAGAGGCAAAAGTAAAATGCAGTGTCAGAGTCAAGTTTTTATGCAACACACCCACGCCTTAATTAGTAATGCAATCACAATGAAGGCGTGTTAGCAGCATTTCTTGCAAAAGTAAATTCAGGGAATGAAAGCTCTGTTTAGGAGCATTCTCAAAAGTATGTAGTTTCATACTTTTAAAACAGTTGGAAACCATAAAACATTGATGCATCAGCAGTTTGTTACATTCATACACCAAGCAAATGTGCATTAAAAGCATGAAAGTGTGTAAGAAATATATACACAATAAAAGCAGTCTAAAACAATGCATAACAGTTCTGCATATAAAAAATGTTTATAGAAAAGTGTTTGTAAAAAGTATCTAGTGAAATCACTACCTGCAACTGCAGTTGGAAGCCTTGCTAAGTATAAATCTTAACAGTGGTGGAAAGTATATGTTACTACAAATTACTATTAAAGTAAAATAAAATGAAGTGAAAAGTGAAGTAAGACAAAGGTAAAGGAGTTATCTTTTATAGCTCCTCATTTTCAGGACACAAGCTATATTGCAATGTTCATTCAAACCTGGGTACGGAAATGAGTCTAGTAATATTTGCCATTCTAGCTCCTTATTCTCCAAAAAGAGAGGTACTGGACCCCCTCTTTCTGTTTTCTTGACCTGGTCAATTGCAATAAAATGAAAGCTATGACCTTGATGTTTCATTACGTGTTTAGCTAAAGCGTTTTCTTTTTTCAGTTTCCTTATGGCATAATCATGTTGGTACAGCCTGTCCCGTAGTCTCCGGTCAGACTTGCCTATGTAAAATGCTTCACAGCAGTTACACTTAGCTAAATAGACTATGGATCTAGAATCACAGTTAAGCTTATGTGCAATGTGGTACTTTTTGTTGCGTATTACAAAGGAATTGGAAGCCTTCACAAGGTGACAATAGTTACATGTTACAGTGTGGCTTTATACGTGCAAGTGGATTTCAATTTCAGTGTTACAGCTTGTATTGCAAACAGCCTTCACAGTGTGGTAATTACAATTGGCTGTACAACATATTTTGCTGTCCTCACCCCTCTCTCAGGGGTGGAAGGTTTCAAATTTCACACCAAATTGCACACATATACACAGCTGTTGCTGATAAAGAAATGGGCAGCTATGGGCCTTTCCTACATCCTTCCTGCAAATCCCGAACTTGTTTTCCTACTGTCCTACCCTCTTTGTGCCCCCTTTTTCACCACATTCCTATCTCCCCATTTTCTTTTCTTTCAAAAAAAATAGCACGGATGTGCACGAGAGTAAGCACTTTTAAGCAGTTGTAAGCGGGTGTGCGCTTGTGTGCGCTTAGCTAAGCGTGTATGCACGAAGCTAAGTGTCAGTGCGCATGCAGGAGCACCGCGCAAACCAGCGCTAACCCACTTACAACTGCTTAAAAGTGCCTTAGTCACTCTGAATGACAAGGCCTGTAGTCTGCTCAGCAGCAAAATAAAATTCCTCTGTCAGTCTTGAACCCAGGACCTTGGAAACACTAGTTTGCATGACTTACCACTAAGCCATGACTGATATTCAAGAGCTTTGTGCTGAAAGCAATATATCATTAAATAGTAGGACTGAATGTAAAGGGAATATAGGAAGGCTATTACACAAAGCTTTTCTTGTATCTTTGCTGACAATTCTTGTGGATTTGTATAACATTAGTGTGAGAAGAGAAACAGCCATGCTAGTCGGTAGCTAGTAGGTAATAATGTGACAGTAGCATCTTGCAAACCATACACACTATCAGAGCAGGATAAACACTGCCATATTTGAACAGGTAAGATGCCAGACCCCGCAACTGTGACTGCTTTACAGGGATGTCCCTGATTTGAAAAGAAATGTTAACTGTGCCCCACTGACTCCCTGTGAAATGTACTAACAGTAGGCAGAAAGGTGTTTTATCCCATGTAATGGTAACTGTCAATTACTGAAAGTATGCACTACTTGCATGTCAGAAATGGTGTAGTAATACATATGCTCGAAATACCCCACAGTCACAACTGCAGAATATCTGAAATATATCACGGGTGTATCCCACTGATATGAGCCATTCCCTGAGGCTGATAAAAGATACACCTGAGAGTATCTGAGGACTGCAAGTGTCACAAACTCACAGGCATATCATTCTGTCTGCTGTCACACACTCTGTGAATAGCTGTAGAATAGCTTCCACAAGCACACCCACATGTAGGTGTACAACCCACAACTATCAAAGGAGGTATCCAACTAATAAAATAAGGACAGTATAGCAGTTTACAAGCACTGCATGTGCCTGCTATCCATAACTGTTAGTACAAAGTACAAGGTGCCACTACTGCTCAGCAGCAAAATAAAATACCCTTGTAGGTGTCAAGCCCCACACCTTGGCCAGACCAGACTGCATGCAGTACCACCAAACCACAACAAACATATAAGGAATTGCTGCTGAAAGAAATATAGCAAGCATTACAAGGAGTGAATGTGAATGGAAAATAGGAAAGCCATAGCAACACATTCCAGTAAAGACACCTAGCAGGCATTCAAGGAGTGAATGTAAAGGCCAAATAGTGAAGCCATAGCAACAAATTGCAAGAGCCACTGCTGTAAACCAATTACTCCACAAGTCCCACAGGAAAGCACATACTCCCATTTAAACAGTATTAGTATTATTAGGTGTCAGTTAACATACACACTGAGAAGAATAAACTGGAGGAAGCAACAGTCAGGTGTCAGTACAACATGCATGTCAGTGCCTACAGCACAGCCTGAAATATGAGAGACATACCAACGTTTACACTCACACAACAGTGTCTACAGCATACCAGCATGGTCCCCACCTTGAAAATCTGAAAGGGCTACGCCTACCTAACCTAACATTTTATAGCACTGTCCTGAAATCACAGTGAGAACTGCAATTACCACACAGCAGGCTGCATGCAATTAGCAAATGCTGGCTAACAATTGGTGCAGAGGCCATCACATGTACATGTGCATATACCTACAAAAGCAGCCTGTACTCCCAGTCCACACATGCTTGCAATACTTTCATTGCAACATCCGGAGGGAGAGAGAGAGAGAGAGAGAGAGAGAGAGAACCGAAAAAGAGACACAGACAGCCGAAAATAAAACAATACAGAATAGCAAGCTAACCAGCAGCAAGCCATCACAAACAGCAGTGTCAAACAAAGGTAATGTAAACTAATAATGTAATAGTCTACATACTGTGAACACTCCATATGTGTTAGCTGTCTGTATCTATATATATGAAGATGTGCATAGGGCAGGGGACATACTGCAACTGTTTGCGAAGGCTGGACATACATATGTATGTGAAGGATGCTATGTGCACATATCAATGTAGGTTGTAGTGCAACGTACAATGTAGGTTGTACAGTAATGGATGTTTAGCAGTATGTTAGTGTGTGTATTTGTATGTGTAAATAAAAAGGTATATATATATATATATATATATATATATATATATATATATATATATATATTATATGTATATATATTTATATATGTATCTATATATAATATGCATATATGTATACACAGATAGAGAGGGATGTAGAAATAGATAGACCCAGAATGATACCACAGTACAAGGACAAAATGATTGACTTCAACAATTGGCTAAGCTTCTGGTGTCATTCTAAGGGGATCCAGTATTTGTCTGCCTGGGACGACATGATCGACAGTCCACGATGTTTTGCCAGAGATGGCCTGCACCTGTCGCCCTTAGGATTCCGGATACTGGCTAAGACTCTTGCCACCCCTATAGTGCCTTTTTCAGGCAAGGTTCAAATGACAAATTCACCACCGTAAACAGTGACATCTGTGACATCTGTGCAGTGACAGAGACCTGGTTCAAAGCTCCAGAGAGCACCCCTGCATTACCAGGCTTCAATTCATACCACACCTTTTGGCCACCTAACCCAGAAAGAAGCACTAAAGGTGGAGGCGTGTCCATATTCATTAAGGATATCCACACCTCCAGGCTAGTTGCACAGCATAATACATCTGAGATTATCCAAGTGCAACTAACTCTGGGCAAGACCGCAATCCAAATTGTAGCTTGCTACAGACCCCCCACCATGCCCCAGGATTCACACCCCTCATTTCTTGATACACTGGAAAGTAATTAGGGTACAACCCAACACCCTAATAATGGGCAATTTCAACTACCCCACCATTAACTGGGAAAAGTACTCATGTACCAACTCTTTTGCTCAACGTTTTCTAGAATTCATAAATACCAACACCTTGGATCAACTTATTCACACCCCCACCAGGGGCAGCAATATCCTAGACTTGGTCATCACCAACATGGGAAACTGGTGTTCCACACCAGAGATCAATTCCTCGTTGGTCAGATCTGACCACAAAGTAATCAGCCTAGACATCCACATCCCGCCCCCAGCCCCAATTAGGGAAACCATCGTAACAAACTTCTCAAAAGCCAACTTCACACTTCTTAAGACAGAAGTGGCAAACTTCATGACACCCATGCAGACAGACAATAGAGGTATGACTACCGAATCCTACACAAATGCACTGTATAAGCACTTACACGAGTGCATGGACCATGCTATCCCTAATAGAACCAAGATGTTATCCTCTAGACAAAGGAAGCCAGTCTGGTGGTCCTCTGCCATAAACAAACTCTACAACAGAAGAAAGAAATTGTTGCAAAAATAAGTAAAATCCCATGACTGGAGGAACTCCCTGGTCGACCTCAGTAAGAAGCTGAGATCCCTCATAAAATCCTCCAAAGCTAGTTACGAAAACAAAATTGCCACTGACTCTAAAGACAACCACAAAGCATTCTATAGCTATGTCAAGAATCTAAATGGGAACACTCAGATCTGCTCTGAGTTACAGCATAATGGCACTAAATATACAGAACCAATTGATATTGGCAACATCCTGGCAGATAGGTTCAGTGCTAACTTTACCCCCCTCTCACCCCCTAGAGGGCCCATCTCTATACTGGAAGAATGCAAAGTTCCTATACTCACGGCTGTACAGGTAAAAAACACACTCTCCAAAGCCAAGAACACAGCATCCATGGGACCTGACAATATCCCAGGCTGCGTTCTACACGAACTACTGAATGAACTGGCACCCTACCTAAGTACCATGTTCAATCATAGCCTCACCTCAGGCTTTGTACCCACTGAATGGCGCACCGCGACACTTATCCCACTCCACAAAGGGGGAGCCACGACGGACCCCGGTAACTACCGCCCCATTAGCCTGATGAGCCTGGTCTGCAAGGCCATGGAATGTATCATCATGGAACTCATAAACAAAGACATTGGTAATCTCCAAACTCTGGACCCTACTCAGTTTGGATTTGTAAAAGGCAGATCATGTCTCCTAAACCTGATTGACTTCTTTGAAGCAGTCACCAAAGCCATAGATGATGGTAAACTGGTTCACACAGCTTATGTAGATCTCGCCAAGGCTTTCAACACCATCCCCCACTCTGGAATTATAGATAAGCTCACTAAACTAGGTATAAATCCCTATGTCATAAGATGGGTTGCCAACTGGCTCATGGACAGAACCCACACTGTGAAAGTAGTGTATTCCAAATCCGACATCAGACCAGTGACAAGTGGAGTACCACAGGGTTCAGTCCTGGGTCCTCTCCTGTTTGGTATCTACTTCTCTGAAGTGCAGGCCAACACAGAAGGTCTTTGGCTAACAAAGTTTGCAGATGACTGCAAACTAGGAGCCATAATCGCAACTCCTAACGATGTGGACAAACTACAAAAGGGCCTCACTGAGACAGATACCTGGTGTCAAACCCATGGCCTGAAGCTCAATGCCAAAAAGTGTATTGTCATCCCCTTTGGTAAAAACTCTGTACCCATGAACTACCACATAGCTGGTAGTCTACTTAATGCCAAAAATGTGATAAGAGACCTTGGGACACAGGTGGACAGTAGTCTCTCATCTGATAATCACATCGCCACAGTGGTCGGAAAATCCTTCTACGTGGCTCATCTCATCACAAAAGGATTCCCATCCAGAAAAAAGAGGTAATTGTTCCCCTCTACTCATCACTTATTAGACCCATTATAGAGTACAATGCCCCTGTTGGTGTGTACCTCACAGGACAACTACAACAACTGGAAAGACCACAGAAATAACTCACAAAGAGGAATACTGGCCTCAAACAGATGCGCTATGCAGACCGTCTCAAAAAACTACAGCTTGACTCCATGGCATATCGCCTACTCAGGGGTGATCTCTGCCTAACATATAAAGCTATGTCAAACCCAGAGCTGTTGGACATGCTCCACTTAAAGAAATCCCAATCCCTCTGAGCTACACGCTCTAGGGACCTAAACCTTGTCACCACAATAAACAGAACATGCTGGAGGGATAGAGTCCTGTCCCAGAGACTTCCCATACTCTGGAACAGACTACCTATCTATGTCAAACAGAGCTCCTCATTAGCACTCTTCAAGAAAGATCTTGATGATTGGATGGGAAATGGGAAATTCACCCCGGGGATCACTTCTGTGGCTCTGCTCGACAGGGGCATAGGAAAATACTTTTCTTGGGTGGCGAAAGCCAGGGTACATTTATTGGCTAGGCTTGTATGGGCCCTAGGGCTGATAGCCTAGTACCTATCTATGAACCTATGAACATATATAGATAGATGGATAGAATATGTATATACATATATTATGTAATAGACACATACATATATAGATATATATAGATACATACACATATACAGACAGATGTGAATGTCTACACATATGTATGTATATGAATATCTCTCTCTCTCTCTCTCTATATATATATATATATATATATATATATATATATATATATATATATATATATATATATATATATATATATACTGAGAGAGGCACAGATGTATTGCAACAGGTGCCTGGTGACAAAGGCATGGACTGAACACCAGTGTGGACACAGGAGTACCATATCCCATTCCAAAACACTTACACCAGTAACCACCACATATGTGGTTGCCTGCCTACTACTGGATGTGTCAGGAGGGAACATGGGAAACAAGTGTACAATAGCCTCCCCTTTGATATTCACAGTGGCACACCAGTCTTGTAATACCTGTACATGGTACATGTCAGCAGAAATGGTGTGTCAGCTAGTGAAATGTAGGTCACTGTACCCCTCTACACCTCACAATGTCCTACACGGTATGTACCTCCCATGACAACTACAGAAAGGGAGAAGGACACAGTCATACCTAACAAACAGTGATAATGCCCTCAAACACATTACCTATGCAGAGTGACTGACAAAAACCACAGAAAGAGTGCCTCTCATACTACCTACACAGAGGTTACCACTGCTGGATATATATAGTTAAGTCACACCCATAACAGTTGTCCAACAACCATGGTAACACCTCACAATATCTCCAGCATAAATGACCTATGTCTGTCATCCTTGGCACCGCAGTAAAGAGCACATGGTGGAGGTACAGGTTCCTACCCACAAATAAGCCATACCCTGGAGTAAACCACCCAGCATTAAGAAGCAAGGCTCCCCATTAGTAGATGTCAGACATACCCCTGTTGAATGTTATGCAGATAGGTAGTATGCCATATGAGTCACCCTGTGTAACTGTTTGACAGGAGCAAGTACAATCATATTACATGTGTCCCAAGGGGCAGGGTAGCATAACAGTATGCTGCTGTAGGCCCAGGCCCAATAGCATACTACCTGCCTATGACACAGTGCACACACACATGTACTCATTGCAATAACAACTATGTGAGGTGGAATGAGTGTGCCACTGACTGTGTGCAAGGTCTGTAATGGTGTGATTGCTCAGCATGATTTTGTATCTGTCATGGTAGTGTGTGTCCGTGGTGTGAGGCCAGAGAAAGATGTGTCAGGTATTGCGATACAAACATACTACATTGCCATATGTTGGGCTATGGTTCCCTGTATGTGACTGTGATGTAGGTATGGTTATGGCAACAAAGACTACGGTGCATCACCAGTGACATTTGTACTGTGCATTGCATGCATTGCATGGGTTGACAATGTTCCCCATACATTACCTTGATACAAACCCTCAGTGTGAGGCTGTGCATTGGACCTCAAACAGTGTGCCGACTGCTGGAGTATACTTGTTTGTTGTATGGAGTGTGCCAGGCACTGTCACAGAGTTGTCAGCTGAGCACTGATATGTGGTCATTTACATGTGTATCCCCCAATAGACAGACAGATGCTATATATGGCAGTTCAGTGATATCACTACAGTACAATATTATGTGTGCCATATCACTTGCTCACATATTTTTCTTTTCCTTCCAGGGCAATGGTGCACCAGCGCAACCCCACGTACTCTGCTGCAGAGGAAGAGGAGATACACCAGAGCCTGGTGCGGGATTTTGCCACACTCTTTTCCCGCACCAGCCAGAACCAGCAGGAGAGGACTGCACTGTGGCAGGACCTTGTCCATCGGGTAAATGACATAGGCATGCACAACCGGACATATGAGCAGATACGCCATCACTGCAGTGATTTAATTAGAAATGTCCGTCAGCATGCGTCTGATATCCACAGGCAACAGCTTGCCACAGGTGGTGGGGTGGCTATACACCCCCCCCCTCACCAGACTGGAGGGGCTCCTCCTAAGTGTTGTGGCTCCAGCCCAACAACAACAACATCCGCACACATGTGTAATGATGGAGGCTGGAGCCACCCAGCAGGAGGACTTGGAGCATGCAGGTAACATGCCATATCTATAGTTGACTGTTCTCTACACTGGTAGTTTATGCATGTGTGAGGTGTGTACTGTGTTTGTAGCTGTTATCCTGGTAATTATTGTGCAAGAGTGATATTCTCAATATCGGCAGTAGATCTGTGAAAGCCAACTGTTGTACTACTGAACTGTATCATACACACAGTATCAATGGCACAGCTGTGACCACTGACAATAAATGTCTTATTTGTGCAGGTCCCTCTGATGTAACAGCAAGGCAGCCAATCCATGCTGGTGAGTGTGTAATAACAATCCTTTAATACTAATGATAATAATAGTAATAATACCCTAAAATGGTATTGCTATGTGTGTGATTGCAGGTGTGTTTGTGTCTGTGTGTTTGTATCTCATGTACTGAGGAGTGTGCATGTGCACATGTGCACATGTGTGCATGTGCCCATGTGTGCATGTGCCCATGTGTGCATGTGTGCATGTGTGCATGTGCCCATGTGTGCATGTGCCCATGTGTGCATGTGCGCATGTGTGCATGTGTGCATATGTGCATGTGTGCATGTGCCCATGTGTGCATGTGCCCATGTGTGCATGTGTGCATGTGTGCATGTGCCCATGTGTGCATGTGTGCATGTGTGCATGTGTGGTAACATTGTGTACACATTGTAAACTGTGTTTCCTGTCTTCCTCTCACAGGTTCTGGTGCTGCTCTGGTGGTGTGCAGCAGGGAACTTGAATCTGCTGCTGGGGGTAGTGATAATGATGATACCTGTGTAATGGCACAGGGAGGTGTGCCAGGGTCCATTGTTGGTCAGCCAATCGACAGTACACAGCTGTCAACCCCATCAATGTGCACAGTCATCCTGCCAATACATCCATTGTCACCAATATCCCTAGGTGATGGACAGCATACAGTGGGCATTGACCAGGGTAATGTGGTATCAGTGGCACATGCATCTCCTCACAGCAGCCATGGCCAGAGTCCTGACATGGTACCACACAGGCAGATGTCCATGGGTTCTCATGGGAGCATCCGTGGTTGTACTGCCCCTGTCAGATGTGCCCACAGAGGTCTTTCAACCTCAGCTATGTTCCGGGCTGTAATGCAGGCACAGTCACGTATGGAATGGTACACCAGACAGAGTCTGAGGGAGCTGAGAGCACATTGCACTGCTATGAATGACACTATGCGTGACATTGCGGCTGCCATCTGTAATTTCACCGAGGTCATTGACAGACGTTGGGGGGACACATTAGATCTGTTCCACAACTACATGTCCATGAGCCAGGGCAACGCAGGATGGTTGAGGCATCGATGTGGATGAATGCCAGCAACAGCAGCAGCTGGCAGTTGTCGCGGACGACAACAAACCCACGGCCGCTCCCATAGTGCCAGTACCAGCCCCAGCAATGCTGGGTCTGTGCTGTCATCAGACCGCCCTAGGAGACCACGTGCACGTGGCTCTGGACAGTCCCAGCAGGGACATGTCTCCAGTCATCAACCACCTGCTTCTGATGACAGTACCCAGTCTGGCTTATTACCTGATACTGTCCGTAGCATCCCTGCCAGGCACAGGTACCGTGTCCGTGGCCAGAGACAGTGATCTGTATGACCTGGCAGGTACAGTCTGTGGCTGTCCACAAACACCTGTATATGGCAGCCACGAGGTGGAACTGTGTGCATGCATACACACATGCATAATGCTAACACCTAGGGCTAACACATACATGCACACACTGCATCAACATTGCCCCATCTTCTACGGTTGTCCCTCACTAACACACACACATACATGTCAATTGGTTGTATCAGTGGCAGACTCAGGCATACCAAGTACACACCCTGTGCATATGATGAAACTGTGCCACCTCCTGCAATCTGTAACATCGATGCAGGACCGGTTAACATGATGCTGATGCACAGGGTGACTACATAGATGTGTAGTAATATTATCATTTTGTCAACTGTACAGTGTAATGATATCATTGTGGGTATATCCCAGCATGCCTGATGCATTAACAGTATGATTGTCATTGTATTGTTTGGTATACCCCTATTAATTACCATAGTGTAATGTCTGCACATCTTTGCATTCTGGTGGTAAGGCTGCAAACAGAAGGCCACCTACATAGGTAGCACAGGGGATAAGAAAATGGCAGTAATGATACTCAATGGTGGACATGTAAACCACAAGATGCATGCAGTACAACCTCTACTCTGCATGGAGAATGTTGATATCTGTGCAGTAATAGACAACATGTTCAAGACTCCCAAGAGCACCCTAGCACTACCAGATTACACCTCATACCATGCTTGACAGCCCCAAAACACACAACTAACTATGACAGGAGGTGAGTCTCATTAAATGTCAGGGATACTGTGGTTGCAGGACAGGTAGCATACAGCCTACTAAGTTGGGAACTGCTGATTGAGGGCTCAGTGTCTGTTATTCTAAATGTGTATTAGTTCTGGTTTAAGCACTTGGGCTTCAGGCCAGTTATTTGACATTACGAAGGTTCATGGTCTGCACTCTTGTGGGAGGAGAGGCTGAACTCTGCCCGTCTGAGCTGGGAATTTCTGGCTAAAGGCTTATAGTGCCTGCATATTTGAACTGTTTCTTACTGAAATTGGTACACCTTGTTTGCTGTAGCATAGACTAGATCCATGCCTGCTGAATGTACCTTTGTTTGTATGCTTGTTTGCTTGTTATTTCCCTGAAACACTAATTCCACCTGAAACGCAGCTTTACAGCGCCTCTGTGGATCCCTACTGACATCTGCATTGCTTACTGTACGTATGTCCTTGTTTCACTTGACAGAAAGTTAGTGTTTGTCATTTATGCAATTAAGTTACCTATAACACATTGCATTTGAGTTACCTGGCACTTGCTCACTAAAGCATTTATATATGCCAGCACTAACAAATTAAAAGCACTACACCCTCACAAATTCACCTTGAGTACCTTGTTCCCCATTGGCCCTTTTTGTTGTTAATTATAAAGGAATTCCCAATACTATTCTAGCATGTCCAAAGGTCAGTTGTCAATCTCCTCTCCGGTCCAGCTGGTGAATCTGGGAATCTAGAGGCAATGTTACAACTGCCTCATGTACACAGACAACCCTCTCCTCCCCCCCAACAAATTCCAACACATGTGAGAGATGCAACCATATAGTAAAAACTGCAGGCTAAGCTCTCTCAACTCAGTACTGGCAAAACCTGTCAGGAGGAGAAGGAAACCACAGTCACTACAATTCCAGTCTCACATAGACCTACCTCGACAGCAATCCAAACAAATAAACACACGAAAACATACTCAGAGTCTCTAAATAAAAGTCTGCCTAAGCAGCAGACACCTCCAAAGCAGACACACAAGCAACCACTACCCCAAAACAGAATGCGTGCAACACATAGCTCACAAAGCCAGTGTGCCGAACAGTCACAGCATGTAAGGCTAGACAACACACCTGCTACACTTGTAATAGGTGCCTCTATCATCAAGTACACTGACGTCCCGCTCACCAGGCTGAACAAGGAGAAGGTCACGGTGAGATGCCTGTCGGGCGCTATGATCTGCCACATAACACAAGCACACAGGTCACTCCAAGGCATGTACAAATATGACTCAGTCAGTGTCCATGCCAGTGTGAATGACCTGAGACGTACCTCCCTGGACTACATGATAAGAGACATAGAGGAGCTCTCTGAGCATGTGGCCCAGACTGGTATGACCCTGACCTTGAGTAGCATCTTACCCTCACCGAGAGTGATGCCACAATATGTAGACAAGATGATCAATTGCAACAATTGGCTTGTGTTTCAGTGTCATTCAAAGGGGATACAATGCCTGTCAGCCTGGGATGACATGCTCGACAAGCCACACTGCTTTGCTAGGGATGGCTTGCACGTGTCACCCATGGGCTTTCGGATATTGGCAAAGGCTCTTGATACCCCCATAGTGCCTTTTTTAGGCAAGGCTCAAAAGACAAGACCACCCCCATAGGTATCACAAGGGATAGGAAACTAATAGTAATACTACTCAACGCCAGCAGTGTAAACCTCAAGATGCATGCACTGGAAACTGTCCTTAGCATGGAGAACATCAATATCTGTGCAGTAACAGAATCCTGGTTCAAGGCCCCTAAAAGCACCCCAGCACTGGCAGGTTATACCTCATACCATGCTTGTCGGCCCCAAAACTTGCACCGAAACAGAACAGGGGGGGGAGTATCAATATTCATCAAAGATACACACACCTCCAGCTTGGTGGCACAGCACGAAGCATCAAAGACTATCCATGTGCAACTAACAGTGGGTAAGACTGCCTTCCAGTTCATAGCCTGGCACACACCACACTCCCAAACCCAGGTAACCCACTTGGCCTACTTAAGAATACATGAATATGTGCAGGTGTCTCCAAACAACAATATACTGGGCAGCTTAATTTATCCACACATAGACTGGGAGCATTACTGTAGCCCCAACACCCTAGGTGTAAGGTTCTTAGAATCCATACACTCAATTGCTATGGAACAACTTGTTACCACTCCCAAAAGAGGGGAAAACATGCTGCACCTGTTTATCACCAACATGTGGACTATATGCTCCAGACCAGAAGTGTATCCCTCGCTGGTAAGATGACACCATAGACTATTCTCACTGTATATTCACATACCAAATGCAGCCCCTGCACAGAAAACCACAGTCATAATGTTGTGTAATGCAAATTACATGTATTCACATGAGGCAGGCTTCACACATGGGAACTATTTAAGGTCACATGTACATATGTCTATGTGGCACACACATACCTCATGTGTGCATTGACATTACTGATATGATCTATGTCATACAATATTAAGAGCAACACCCCACACACATGGACAAACTGTGTGACAAAAACACACATGGCATTTGTAAGATTCAAACCCCTACCTAACTATGTTATGACAGCAGATTATTGGGAGGTGTCCCTTCTCCTGCTGTACTTATAGGGTGCTGACATCATCAGTGTTTAGAAAGAGGAATGTGCGTCATGCAGTGTGTTCTTCTAGTTGCCAAAAGGGACATTTCTTTCACACAGAATTGCACACACACACACACTAACCCCCCTCCCCCAAACACACACACTGAGCATTTGCAGGATTCAAACCCCTACTTAACTAGGTTATGACACTTGAGAGAGACGCATTAGTGGAGCGTGTTATTCACATTACTGGGAAGCTTTCTTTCTCCTGCTGTACTTATAGGGTGCTGACATCATTAGTGTTTAGAAAGAGGAATGTGCATCATGCAGTGTGTTCTTCTAGTTGCCAAAAGGGACATTTTTTTCACACACACTAATCCCCCCTCACCCAAACACATGGAACATTTGCAGGATTCAAACACCTACTTAACTAGGTTATGACACTTAAGAGAGACGCATTAGCAGAGCGCACTATTCACATTACTGGGAGGTTTTCCTTCTCCTACTGTACTTATAGGGTGCTGACATCATCAGTGTTTAGAAAGAGGAATATGCATCATGCAGTGTGTTCTTCTAGTTGCCAAAAGGGACATTTTTTCACATAGAATTGCACACACACTAACCCCCCTCACCCAAACACACACACACTGAGCATTTGCAGGATTCAAACCTCTACCTAACTATGCTATGACACTTGAAAGAGTTGCATTATCAGAACGTGCTATTTGTATTACTGATAGGTTTTCCTTCTCCTGCTTACTTATAGGGTGCTGACATCATCAGTGTTTAGAAAGAGGACTGTGCATCATGCAGTGTGTTCTTCTAGTTGCCAAAAGGGACATTTCTTTCACACGCACTAACCCCACCTCACCCAAACACACACACTCTGAGCATTTGCAGGATTCAAACCCCTACCTAACTATATTATGACACTTGAGATAGACGCATTAGTGGAGCACGCCATTCGAATTACTGGATATCTGTATTTCTCCTGCAGTATTTATAGGGTGCTGACATCATTATTTATATAGAAGTATGTACATCTATTACTATCTGTCAGTTAGGGGGATAGCATATATATGCATTAACAGCCGCCTACTTCAGGGTCAGACATGCACATCAGCACTGCCAGGTTATGTTTTATACCATGCTTCGTGACCACAGGACCTGTAACACACAACACAACCAGTACAGACCACCCCTACCATATCCAGGACACACACTTTGCTTCCCTGGGAACAGTGTAGGATATGAAGGTGTTCACATACACCATTACAGTGGTTAATGTCAGGTACAGGTATATTGTGTGGGGGAACTACTCAGGCCTCAGCAACATCACCCTACAGCCACTACAATTTGTGAATCCATGTGCTATGGCAGGACCACTCACCACAGCCACAAGGGGGAATACATATTGGACCTGACCATCTGCAACATGGGGACTGTATGTTCCACACCAGAAGTAGACCACCATTGTTAATATCTGACCATACCCAACTTTCCCTGGACATCCATATCCCATTCCCACCCCCAGGCAAGGAAGTCACTGCAAACAAAGTATTTATCAAAAGCAGACTTTGCACTTGTGAAGACTGGGGTGGTAGACTTCAAAGGACCCATGCTGGGGGATTATACAGGCCACTCTGCATAATCCTTGACAATAGCATTCTATGAGCATCTGGAAGGTTTGCATTGATCATGCTATCCCAAATAAACCCATGACTCCTCCACAACAGGAGACCTGTCTGGTGTACGCCAGACATATATAAGCTGTACAACAGAAGGAGGGAGCTAATACATTACAGAGCAATATCCCACAGAGGGAGGATGCCTCTGAACAGTATTGGCATGACACTTCAATCCCTCAAACTCATCGCGTCAAGGTGTTGACAGTGACATTGTCCAGACACTGCAGATAAGGCTCCCCTCAGTCTGTAATTGACACCCAATTACTGTTATAAGTCCTTGCCAACCATCTTCCAGCAAACAGCAGCCACATGGATGTGACATTGCAAATTCAACCCCTGGGATCTCCACTGTGTCCCTGCTTGACGGAGGCACAGCACACTAGCCTTAAACGGTGCCTTCTGTGACCTACTTTACAGAGGCACAGTAGCCTACTGTATTGGGGAGGCAGATGCCAAGCACACTCTGGCTAAGCTTGTATTCCCTAGGGCAAACAGCCTAGTATTGACCTCTACACCCATATGTTTAATTTTCAGATGCACAATATTTGTTGCTGATAAACTGTTTGCAGGTCTTTATTGCCATAGCTTTACCTGTTTCTATGAACAACTTGTGTATCTGTGGAAGATGTTTGAATATGAGAGGGATCCACTATTTAACACATCTCTGTAGTCATTTAACTGTGTGCACTGGGCAGATTGCTGTATTGTGGTTGGTTTCTGGATTAACACATACAAATACAAGATATATGTGGCCAACTGCTAAACTGAGACATGGCCTAAGTGTGTGAGCATGCCCAGTTCTGGCTTTCCATGGCTTGTTGTCTGACATGTGTCTCATTTATCAAAGTGTGCGAGCATGCCCAGTGTGTGCATTCCATATGTTGAAATCTGCAGTCCACCACATTTGTGGTTGTGTGTGAACTTCAACAATATTTCACATTTATAGTTGTGTGTTGGGAGTCATGTTGTGTACTTAATGCCCAACTGCTTTGTGTCTGAACCCAACAGGGATTATACTGTGCCTGCAGGGTTTCCATGGGATAGTTTGCATACAGTTGTCAACATCCTTTCATACTGACCAAACACTGTAATATCATATAGTGTACTGGTTCAGTACTTTCGCTGTGGTGGACAGTATCCTGGGTTTCAGTCCTATCACTGCTTTAAATATTCATAGTGAGCACACCAGACTGGTTAAGGGCCAGTTGTGCACATATGACCATGTTGCATTTTGTTCGGATATGGACTACTTAAACCAGGCTTGTCCAACATTGGTAGTGTATTCCACAACTTGGGTGGACATTGACAAACACTAGCGATGTGCCCTAGGCCATTTCTACTGCTAGTCAGAGAGTGTGTTTGTCCTTCAACACACATTGTAACTGGATTTTGACATGACATATTTCAAGGTTAGTATACTGTGTCTCTGTCTACCCGTGACATAACAGTGATACCCAGGGTAAACCTACCATCTCCCATCCACTCATCAAGATTCCTGTTGAGGAGAGTCAATGAGGGACTCTCTGGCTAACCTGTACTGGGAATTTACTCAAGAGTGGAGGGAGCTTCTGGGTTATGCATCAATCACTACAGCATGTCCTATGTATGTCAGTGCTGGGGTTCAGGTCTCTCATGTGCATAGCTCACTGGCATTCAGATTGTACAAGGTGCAGCATGTTCATTGATTCCAGCTTGGACATGGCTTTATACATCAGGCACAGACTGCCTCTGGGCAGGCAGTATGGCACTGTGTGGAGCTGCAGTTTGTTTCATCAGGCAACACATGGCATCTGTTCGAGCTCTTTGATCCTCCTGGTGAGGTACTTTTGGGGTCTTTCCAGTTGCTGGAGGTGTCTGCTGAGGTACATCCCACAGGGACCATTGTACTCAATTGTGAGGCTGATGAAGGATGACTGAAGAGGCATGATGACCTCCCCTGATCTAGATGTGACTACCTTCATGATTAGGTGGGTATATGATATGTTTCTGTAACCACTACAGCCACATGGTTGTCAAATGCAAGATATCTATCAACTTGTGTCCCCAGGTCTCTTATTACTTCTGAAGTACTTAATGGGTTAACACCTATGTGGTAATTAGTGGGTACTTACTGTTTATCCACAGGGGATGACTATACACTTTTCTGCAATTAGCTTGATGACATGGCTCTGGCACCAGTTGGCTGTTTCTATGTGGCCCTTTTGTAGGATTCTTGTGTCAGCTGGAGGGTCAGGTATGGTGCCCAGTTTATAGTCCTCTGCAAACTTGTTCAGACACAGTCCTTCCATGTTGGCCTGTACCTATGGGAGATATATACCAACAAGGGAGGTCCCAGGACCAAGCCTTGTGGGATGCCATTTGTAGCTGGTTTGTAGTCTGCCATGGCTGCAGCATTTCTGACCATCTCAGTTCTGTCCTTGGGCTGGTTTGCAGCCCATCTACTGACATTGGGGATTATATTTAAGCTGGTGAGCTTAGCTATAATGAGCACGTGGGGTATTGTATGGAAGGCTTTTGCAAGGTCCAGATAGGCTGTGTGGACCACATTCCCCTCATCAATGGCCTTGATGACTGTTTCAAATGAGTCAAACATGTTTAAGGGGCAGGATCTGCCCTTAAGACAGCCACACTGGGTAGGGTCCAGTGTCTGTAAGTCTCCAATATCTTTATTTCTGAGGTCCATGATGATCCTTTCCATAGCTTTGCAGACCAAGCTTGTCAGGATTCTGGGGTGATAGTTTGCAGTATCCATTCAGGCACCACCTTTGTGAAGAGGGACCACTGTTGCTGTACACTGCTCTTTGGGTACATATCCTGTGGTAAGGCTGAAATTAAGCAGTACTGTTATTTGGCATTCTATTCTTCTTGGAGTTCATGTTGGACACAGCCCAGGACACCATCTCATACCATTGATGCTGTGTGTTTTGCTTTGAAGATGCTGGCTGTTACATCAGCATCTGCAATGTCAGGGGGCCAGCATTCTGCTGGGATAGAAATTTGATATTTTGGGGGGGGGGGGGGTTTGCACTGAACCTGTCAGGTTGAATGTTGGCAATGTGTGTGGGTTTGGTGCATTGTTTGTAATATTTGGTAATTCAGAGCATATCTGTGAATTCCCAACAAGGTTCCTACCATCAGTTAAGAAAGCCTTGTGTTTATCCTTAGTGTCCTGTACAATTTGTATCTTCATAGGTTCATAGGTTAATACTAGGCTATCTGCCCTAGGGCATTTATAAGCCTAGTCAGAGTGTGTGTGGCTTTTGCCACCCCTTGCTATGTGAATATTATGCCCATTTAGGGTTTACTTTACTGTGCCTCTGTCTAGACTTGACACAGTGTAGACCCCCAGTGTAAATCTACAATCTCCCATCCACTTAGCAAGATTCCTGTTGAAGAATGTCAGTGAGGGGCTCTGCCTAACATGGAGTGGGATTCTGCTCCAGAGTGTAGGGAGCCTCTGGGTTATGAATCTGTCCTCCAGCACATCCTATTTATTTATGTGTTGAGGTTGACATCTGTTGCAATCACGGCTCTGATGGATTTGGATTTTCTGAGGTGGAACATGTCCATCAATTCTGTATTGGACATGGCCTTGTACATCGGGCATACATCGCCTCTGAGTATGCAGTATGTGACTGCATACAGCTGGGGTGTTGTCAGCCAGGCAGCATATGACAAATGTTTGAGACCCTTTATCCTCTTGGTGTGGTACTTTTGAGGTCTTTCTAACTGCTGCAGGTGTCGGGTACGGTACATCCCAAATGGGGCATTGTACTCAATTATGGGCCTGATAAGAGAAGAGTATAGGGGCACAATGACCTCTCTTGATGTAGATGTGAATCCTTTCATGATAAGGTGGCCAAAATAGGTGGTCTTCCTAGCCACATTGGCAATGTGAGTGTCACATGTGGGGTTACTGTCCACTTGTGTCCCTAGGTCCCTGATTACTTCTTCCACACGTAATGGATTACCACCTATGTGATGATTTGTGAGTACCTTGTTTGGTATTTGGGGAGACATTCATACTCTCCAGTGTCTTCAGGAAGGCTGAGTGGTGTTCCCAGGTCTGAGAGGGTGGTCTGTAGCATGCTACAAACTGTACAGCGGTTTTGCCTACAGTTAGTTGCAGATGGATGGTCTCTGATGCTTCATGCATTGTCAATAACCCGGACGTGTGGGTATCTTTGCTGAATATGGATACTCCCCCTCCTTTTGTGGTTTGGTCCAGGTTTTGGGGCCGAGAAGCATGATATGAGATATAACCTGGTAGTGCTGGAGTGCTCTCAGGAGTCTTGATGCAGGTTTCCATCACTGCACAGACATCGATGTTCTCCATACTGGGGAGGGCCTCGAGAGCGTGCATCTTGAGGTTTAGAATTCTGGCATTGAGCAGCATTACCCTTATGTTTTTTCCATTTATGTTTTCTAGGGAGGTGGGTTTGTCTTTTCAGCCTTGCCTACGAAAGGCACTATGGAGGTGGCAAGAGTCTTAGCCAATATCCAGACGCCCAGGGGTGACAGGTGCAAGCCATCCCTGGCAAAGCAGCGTGGCTTATCAAGCATGACATCCCAAGCAGACACACATTGGATCCCCTTGGAATGACACCAGTAATTGAGCCAATTGTTAAAGCTGATCATTCTGTGTTTGTACTGTGGCATCATTCTTGGTAGGGGTAGGATGCTGCTCAGGGTCAGAGTTATACCGGCCTGGCCTACATAATTGGAGAGCTCCTCTATGTCTCTTTACATGTAGTCCAGGGAGGTACGTCTCAGGTCATTCACACCAGCATGGACAATGACTGAGTCATATTTGTACTTGGTTTGGAGTGACCTGCATGCTTGTGTTATGTGGCGGATTGTAGAAGCCTACAGGCAGCTTACTGTACCCTTTTCCTTGTTCAGTCTGGTGAGCAGGACATCAGTGTGTCTGACTATGGAGTCACCTATTACAAGTGTATCAGGCATGCTGTTTGTCCTTATGGGCTGTGACTGTTTGGCACATCGACTTTGTGTACTATGTGTTGCTTGTGCTATGTTTGGGGGTAGTGGTTGCTTGGGTGTCTGCTTTGGAGGCCTCTGTTGATTTGGTGGTTTTTAATTAGAGCCTCCAGGAATGTTTGTGTGTGTTTATGTCTTTGGTTTGCAGTTGTGATAGGTCTATGTGAGAATGGGTTTGTGGTGTGTGTGGTTACCTTCTCCTCCTGACTAGTTTAGACAGTACTGAGTTGAGAGAGCTCAGCCTCCAGTTTGGAGACGTGGTTGCATCTCTCACATATATTTGTATTTCTTGGGGGGAGGAGGGGGTTGTCTGTGTACATGGGGCAGGTGTAACATTGCCCAAGATTCACAGATTCAACTTGTTGTAGCTGGCCTTAGTGGATTTTATGAGTGGCCATATTTTATTGCCATAATACTGATCAGAGATTACTTCCCTTTTTGGGTTTGCTCTATCATGTAGTGGATTCCTCATTCTCTTGCATGGTTTGGTAATGGCTGGGGTCCACCATGCCAGATGCCTGTGTGTATGGTATTGGGCCTTGGTTTTATTTGGGATTGCATAATCCATGCATTCCTGACAGTGTTCATAGAATGCATTTATACAGGGTTCTGAGGTGTGGCCCATATTTTCCACAAGCACAGGGCCTTTAATGGATTCCACATCAGTTTGGAGGAGTGCAACATTTCCTTTACACATGTTTTTCACTGTGGTTTTCTGGACAGGGACTGTGGTCAGGATGTGAATATCCAGTGTGATTACTCTATGGTCTGATCTTACCAGTGAGGGATACACTTCTCATCTGGCCATAGAGTACCCATGTTGCTGATTATCACATCCAGTATGCTTACCCCTCTTATGGGAGTGGTACGTTGTTCCTGTGCATTTTGGTTTATGGATTCTAGGAACCTTTGGCCTAGGGTGTTGGAGCTGGAATAATGCTCCCAGTCTATGTTTGAGTATTTTCAGTCACCCAATATAATGTTGTTTGGAGTGCTTGATATTTCCATGTGTTCCAACGTAGGCCAAGTGCAGTTCCTGGCATTAGGAGGGTAGTCTGTAGCAGGCTACAGACTGGCATGCAGTCTTAGCCACTGTTACTTGACCATGGATAGTACATGCTGCTTCTTGTTGTGGTACCAACATGGGGGTGTGGTTATCCTTGACAATTATTGCTACTCACCCTCCTTTTGTAGTTTGTTCTATGTTTTGGGGCTGTAAAGCACGGTATGAGGTGTAACCTGGTAGTGTTAGGGTGCTCTTGTGAGCCTTAACCCAGTTTTCTGTTACAGGACAGATATCAACATTCTCCATGCTGAGGGGAGTTTAGACTGCATGCATCTTGCAGTTTAGACATCTGGCATTGGGTAGCATTACATCTAGGTTCTTATCCCTTGTGATAACTATGGAGATGGGTTTGTGTTTTGAGCCTTACCTATTCAAGGCACAGTGGGGGTGACAACAGCCTTTGTCAGTATCCTAAAGGCCAGGACTGATAGGTGCACACCATCCCTAGCAGGTGGAGCATCATGTCTTGCTCAGCATGTCATCCCAGGCTGGCACGCATTGGATCCCCTTTGACTAACAGCAATACTTAAGCCACTTATTGTAATTGATCATCTCGTCTTCATATTGTGGCATCATGCTTGGTGAGGGTAGGATGTTAGTCAGGGTCATCAAGTTTGCATATACTACATGGTGTTACATTGCTTAACACATGGCAATCATGCCTCAGGTGGTGCTGCAGGGCTGTCTATGTTGGATGCACATACTACACTCCCTATACATGTTTGATAGCAGGTTGTGTCAACTTAGGCATCCCTTTTCCTATATGTGTGAGTCAGAGAGAGGTATCATTTCCTGGGTTCCTACTGAGCCAGTGTATGTGCTATGCGTTGCCGCTATGCCAAGGCCAAGGCATACTGGGCACGCCTCCTTCTGCCTACTGGGGCAGGCTCAGGTTGTTCCTCCTCCGAGTCACGCTCTGCCAGTGATTGGCTTGGCAATGGTGGGGGGCTGTTTGGCCCAGCCCTATGCTGGTCCTGCTGCAGCTGTTTTCGCAGAATCATATTATGTAGCATAGCACATACCATGACAATTTGGGTACATGTAGTTGGTGAGTACTGCAAGGCTCCACCAGATGTGTCCAGGCACCGGAACCATGACTTGAGCAGCCCAAACACATGCTCGATTACATTTCATGTTTGTGCGTGTGCCTCATTATGGCGTTCTTGTTCAGGTGTGTGTGCATTTCTGATGGGTGTCATCAGCCACGGCTCCAGTGCATAGCCAGCATCCCCCACTAAGTGACAATGTGGGATGTCCCCATTGGCAAATGTCTGGTACAGCTGTATCAAATGCCAGATATGGGAATCATGGTAGCTTCCAGGGCAGCCAGCACACACATTCATTATTATGCCCTGGGCATCACACACAACCTGGCAGTTGATGGAGGGGAAGCCCTTGCGGTTAATGTAGGCCCTACCCCGCTCACCAGCTGGTGCTTTGATGAGTATATGCGTGCAGTCTATTGCACCCACTAACTCAGGGTATTCAGCTATTTGCTGGAAGAGATGCATATTGCTGGCCAATACCTCATGGGAATTGGGGAAATATACATGCTCACCGACATGTGCTGACATGGCATCCAGGAACTGGTGCAGTACCCTGGATGCTGATGCCTGTGATATCCCCATCATATCACCAGTTGGTCTCTGGAAGGTACTTGTTGCTAGTATTCTTAGGCCAACACATACCTTGGTTTCCACTGGGATGGGTTCCCCTCTGTTGGTTCTGTGTGTGAGGCATGGCCTGCACAGCTCAACAATTTGCTTCAGGAGGTCTCTGTCCACTCTATAGCGCTCCACTATCTCCAGCTCATGTAACCCCTGGTAGGTGACCTTGGGCCTGTACACTCTTCTCCGTCTCCTCACTGTGGGTTGTCCGGCAGCATTTGCATAGTCACCACCCTCAGCAAGTTGCATATGTCTCCTTATAACAGCTATGGCAGCCCCTAGCATTTTTGGTCTGAGTGAAGCTTTTTCAGTTTTCACTTCTAATAGCTTACTCCTCTGTTGCTGTGTCTCTTGAGAGAAACATTCTGCACTGTTGTTTGCAGAGTTTTAAGTGCTGGGCTGGGCTACTGTTCTGCCTGTGTAATTGCCTGCTTCTAATTGTTTTCACCTGCTAGCTCTGCCAGTAATCCCTGTTAGCTTCATACTATTTCCTATGTTTCCTTTTTCCCTTCTGTTTCCTCAGGGGGGAGCAACGCGCATACCAGCAAAATCATGCTCACAGTGGCTAACACGCGCGCGCACATGCTTAGAAGGACTACAATCTGCTTATTTGGGTTAAAACGCGTGCACACCAGCACAAGCAAGCTTACAGGTGTTTAAACAGGCTCCTACATACTTATTCTGCCTTAAACGCATGCACTCACGCTTACACGCGCACACTCTGTCTTACTTGTGCCTGCCAGCGTGCACACGCACGCATGCACGCCCAGCAAGAAACTTTGGTGTTATCCATAGTATACACCTTCCATTTCTTGGCTTTCCCATGCCTACTTGTTGACACTCCTCTTTCCATGATGTGTGACTGACAGCTTTCACATACCACTGTGCTCCAATGAGCTGCATTCCTTTCATACATTCCCCCCTGTGATGTCACCTATCTCCTACTCTGTTACTCCCCCTTATCCTACTCCTACACTGCACGGAATGTGCTCATTTTCTATGTAACAGTGCGATTCACTATCCTACCACTCATTTACATAGGATTGCCTACTAATGCTTAGTTACATGTCTTACACTCCGCTTCCCCCCTTAGCAACCCCTACTCGGTGGCCATGTTGTTTTAGCCTGCTATTCCCTTCCATTGTAAACTCATGCTTTGCATAAACCCACATTTGTTGGTTTAATATTTTTATTTTTCTGTTTTTTATAGCGCAGCCTGTTTGCGCTGTGCTGAGCTACGTTTAAACATCGGCGATCGCTGAAAAAAAATAATAATTTCATGTTTGCATCAGGGTATGTTGCCAGTGGCCACATATTTGGCCATTGGCATGCTGCCTGGGACATCTGCAACCTTTATTTGGAGCTGACAAAGCTCCATTGTGTTATTTGCAGAACGGTACTCGGTTATCAGCTGAGTACATTTCTGCAAATAACACGGCTCTTACACGGGCAGGTTTCTGCTTCCTGGATCGCAAAATTACCTCATGTGCATGCCTTTTGGCTGCAAGTGAGGTAATTAGCATATCCACGCCCTGCCCGTGTAAGAGCCATTTTAGGTGCTCTCTTACACGCATATTCAGGCTGTTCCTGGATCGCGATGGCTGCATGGAGTCTTACACTACTCTTAGGCTCCGTGCAAACCATCGTGAATCCTGCCCAAAAACTTTCCTCAGAACCACAGTAGAAAACAAATCATGGGAAAGGCAGTTTAAAGAAGCCTGTATAACCAATGCAAACCCTGCTCAGTAGAAAAAAGTACATAGTTACTACATTCAAATATGAATAGGAAACAGTACAGATAAAATGAACAAATGCAATATTTAGAAGGCCATTTTTTTATGATTATGAAATATCTCAAACTGTAGGATTAGAATTCACTTTTTGTGATCTGTGGTGTATTTATAGTCATGATGCTTGATAGCAGCTGGTATGAGCTCTGATCAAATACCAGCACACATAAGGTACGATTCAAAGACCAGCTGTGCACATAAGGTGCAATTCAGAGACCAGCTGGGCCAAAGTGTATCATTTCGAAAATGACTGAGAAAGTCTTATGTAACTGATAGAATAATAAGATGCTAATGCTGAATGCGTTAAAAATTTGCAACTTTCTTTTGTAAATGAGTGTATCTTCCTGCCTTTTGCATTTTATAGTCTCTTGTTGAACGGTATCTGCACAGATCTGTTATAGATTTCAAATCTGCACATTTTTAATCCACTTTGCAGTATGCTGAGTTTTACTGCCAGCCTGGCTGTTTCCCACTTTGAGCTGATTGCTTCAGTCATGCTGAAACCTGATGTACAAAGCATTGCTCACAAACCTAGGAGAAGAAGGTTTAGGCAAAAAATAACTCAACTTAACTATGTGGAGCGGGAGTGATTGGACAGGTTTAAAGTAAACAGGTATACAATAAAGGCTTTGGTAATCTTGTATGGCCCACAAGATGGAACTGGGGTAGTGGGTGCCATTTCTGTAGCTGTGGAAACCATGATATAAATTGCCCTCACTATACTTGCCACAGGAACCTTTGGGGATTTGATGGATATCACACAGGAAATGTGTGATACAAATGTATTTGTTTCTATTAATGTGCAATAATATATTTAAATGTGTATGTTCTGAATGATTTTATGTATTTTTAAACAGTGATTTTTAAATACTGATTTTATGCAATTTTGCAGATATGTACTAGTCCTTTTAATTACATTGTCATTTTAATTACTCAGTTGATCTGATTGGCTTAAGGTTTTTAAATAGTCTATATAATCAGTGTTTTAACTATTGATATGCTCATCTGATGAAGTTGTAGGACGAAAATGCGGTGAACAAATTAAAGCGTTTGTGTGGATTTATACTGCTGTCAATGTGCTTCTGTGTCTACAATATTTTTCGACTGAGATCCGACCTGCCTAACCAGTGCCTTCTTTTTGGTTTTAATGGTTGACTTTCTTTAAGGCACTTTACCTTTTTTATTCTATATCACACAGGAAAAACTGGGGATGTGATGGGTATCACATAGGAAAAACTGGAGACATGGGTATCATACAGGAATAACTGGAGACATGGTGGGTATCACACAGACTTCTGCCTCAAGGACACTGCAGTAGTTTCACAAGAAAATCTTGTCAGATGTGGCTCAGAATATCTATTCCTCAGTAACACCACAGGACTGAGACAGTACCATGCATGCTTCTACAGAATGGCATGCATTCTTGACATTCTTGGTGTAATAGACTGCACTCATGTTGCTGTAAGGCCCCCATCTGGACCACAGGTAGTGGTACCTTAACAGGAAGGGCCACCATTCTAGTAACTGTCAGGTAATGTGTATGATCTATGGGAGTGCATCACCAACATCTTGGCCCAGCATTGTAGAAGTGCTCATAATTCTCACATCTTGCACACAAGATCACAGTACCTTCTCTTTCAGCATGGTAGGGTGCACACAAGATCACAGTACATTCTCTTTCAGCACGGTAGGGTGCACACAAGATCACAGTACCTTCTCTTTCACCATGGTAGGTTGCACACAAGATCACAGTACCTTCTCTTTCAGCATGGTAGGGTGCACACAAGATCACAGTACCTTCCTTTTCAGCATGGTAGGGTTCTTCATGGTCACTTACCTGGTAATCGCAAACTATTCTAATGTTGTTAACCAGAGTTATTTCTGTGTGTATATAGTAGCATAGGTAGTATTGAGAAAACATCTCCATGTTTAGTTATGTGTTCCCTCCTTGTTTTATTTTCCAGGTGAAGCAGGATACCCACTCATATGTTGGTTAATGACATCAGCCCATAACACATAAGGAAATGCTGAAGCCTGATTTAACACTGCCCTGACCCAGACATGGACAGTCATTGAGAGAGTGTTTGACCCATGCATCTGTTTCCTGGAGGAGTCAGTGGGGCCCATCACTACAAGCTTGTTACTGCATGTAAAATGTTTACAATCCCATGCATTCTGTACAACATGTTTATGCATTAGTATCATGTACAGCTACTGCAGCCAGTCACTCATAGTGATTCTAATCCTAAAAATCTCAATGATTCTGCAAACTCCTTATTTACATTTCATTAAATTCATGACCTAAAAGTAATATGCTAATCAGAATGTTTATTTTGAGTGATGCATTAGAAGAAATGTAACATAAAAATTACCTACCTGCTTCTTCAAAAAAAATTCCAGACACTTGTTCTTAAACCAAAAATGTCCACATACACCAAGAACCACATCTTACACAACAATATACTTTCAATTATCTTTTCTCTCCAAACATTAGAATTAGGTTGTCTTTATTAGTCATTTCTACCTATAACTGAAGTCCTTGTCAATGAATTAGAAGACCATTAGATAAAACAATGAAAATGTTACTGCTGCTAAAAATAAAACTACAGCTAAAATCAAAATGAATATGCCGGCCAAATGTCTGCTTACCTCCAGTGGGCTATAGTTTCTTTGTACTTTCTTTTGATAGACTTTTTTATCAAAAAATAGAAATTTTAAACTAAATTACCAAGGGTTAAAAATCCAAATCTCCTGTCTCCTAGATGTAGTTCTGTTTTCTGCATCTCATACATCATGTTCTTCCATGATCTGAACCCTCTCATTTCTTTCCCCACTTTCCTGACAGATCTTATTTGTGTGACATTTGACCTTTCTCCAACTCTGTTACCAAGAGTTTAACAATCTATTTTTCTTTCCTTTCAATACGTTCTGCTAGCAGGAAGTATAATGGAAAAGGAAGACATGCTGTTATTACTTTCTCAAATTTCTAACGGATTTGCTAGCAGAGACAAGGAAAGTTCTTGATTAAGAATTAGATACTGCCAAACCATGGAGCTACATTAAGACTAAAAACAACCTTTCTTTTTCAGTCAGACTTAACATGTCCATTCTCATAGTTTAGAAACATTTTAAGGTTAAACTTGCTTTAATTTTACCATTAGAAGAGGTATAAATACATTTTAACTCTGCATGGTTTCAGTTGAGACTTAAATGGCAACGAATAATTAACATGCATTTTCCTTTAATCAGGACAGGATTAAAAGGTTTTGCTCACAGTGCATAACCCCATATTTCATCATATGCTACAAAGGAGCTACATCTAAACTGAAGCTTTGAAAATCTACAGAAATGCAATCATTATCCAACACTGCTTAATAGTATAAAAATAAGTCATAAAATGCTAATGTCATGCCTTCATTGTATTTTGGTGTGAATAGCAGCACTTTCAGATTACGACACAGAAACTGTTTAATAATATTCCCTGGGAATCATTAACAATTGTGATTACAGCGCATTAGTGCAATGAGCAGCAGTGTTCATTGAAAATGTATGCTGTTCCTCATGCCTACACGTTTCCTAGCAGTGTATCCTGGCCAGCAGCAGTGTAGTCAGCCATGAAATGGTGCTTGGAAGCACAAGTACTCAGCATAAACAAAACTCCTCGTCTGAAGGCAAACGTATTATGCAGGCATGGTTGCACAGCTTATGTGAAATAAGGGCAATGGATTAGGACAAGTTAGATACAGGGGACATGATATTTGGAGAATGCACACAGATAATTACGAGGAGAGGGTAAATGGAAAAATGTACTCAATTAATGCATTGTAATGTGATGATTTCACAAAGAAACATTTATGATGGAAATATATCCATATTAATGGTAATAATAAATAATCCTGTTTCCAGTTGTTTGCTGACATACATAAATAAAAATGGACATGGTAACAAAGGATATGCAAGAGACACAATGCAACACTGCAAGAAAGGGGAGTAAATGCAATATTAATGTTCATAACATGATGAGCTGAGATAACAGGAACAACAGTGGATACATTAGGGGCTCCTCACACACACTTCAGTTATGGCATATGACATGTATTAAGAGGGAATGTATTTGCGATTGCTGATTGTAGTGCTATATCCTCCACTTCTTCTTGTATAAACAAGGTATGCGCCATACAGCTGCAGTGTCATGCACAGCCAAAAGGGACATGTTTTAACATTTGTTGCAATTAGGTAATCATCGCTAGAGGAGTTTATTACCCTGACACATTTGTTAGACAAGCATGTGTTTTATATTCATGTACATTATAAACAGTAATATAATAGCTCTTCAAATACAGAAGTAATAAATGGCAAGACAGATCAGATGACATTCCAGTAGTTCAAGGTAAATGGAGCACATCTACCACATGATTATACTAGGCATGCTCACAAGACATTACAGTGAACACTGCCATAACAGCATGTAAACAACACAAACACACAAGAAAGTGTCTGAACTCGGGCTTAGTCACACTTTATGATGATCTGGCATTATGCCATACAGAAAGACAGGTTATGTAAATACTCATGTCCTATAAAGGTAAACAGTGTGAGGAAAACAATTACAGTAATTCATAAATTTTTGGAGGAAGACATGCAATTCAGTGCTTTCTTCCTTTGAAATTAAACAATACCTGTGAACAATTAATAATATATTCAACATCTGCATCTTGCTAGATTTGAACACATGCCAGGACAGATATCAGAAAGTTGTGTGTCAACCTGTGATACCACAGAAATAGGTACACAGTGTGTGCCATGATAAACACACTTTAAGGGCTTACAGCACTTCCCTAGTGTAATGGGTACGAATATCCTACCATGGAGGGGTGATGCCTTAAAATCATTGCCCTCTGATTGTGCCACAAATACTTTCTTTGCCTAAACCTCTCCTATTTGACACAGCTATGAGATGACAGATGTTATCAGATTCAAGCTCCCACCTATCATATTACACACTCTACAGAGCTGTGTATTGATTGCGTCTGCCACACAACATAGCAATAGATCTTGACCCAAATAATTTAAATGAATGTGTGAAGTAATAAAGGACATTTGAGGATAATTTGTACAATATGATTTTGTCACAATGATGACAAGGAGGTGACTATGTTGATGCTTAAACAACTGTGAGCAGTGCAATATTAATGGCCAGATATTGCAAAATGACTTTATATTTCTTTCTCCAAAGTACAAATTGAGAATAATAACTTAATGAAGTGTTTTTGTGTAATGCTAATACATTCATTCATTGAATGTTGCCCTTTGCTAGACATGAAAAGCAACCTATGCAATTCCACTAACAATGTGCATGAAAAACATACGCCACAGTGAAAGTCTTCACAAAGCTGAGAGACTCCACCTATGTGAAGTCATTGGATCATATGATTATGTTACAATTTGCATGAACAAAAAGTTTAGAGAAAGCTATCCCATTGTAAATGTACATATTATGCCACTTGTGGAAGTAATCCATGCATAACAGCACTAGGACACGCAATGCTTGCAGTCAGTCAATGTGGGCTTTGAACACCTGACTATGTAACAATGAAAGCTACATGACACTGGGCACAATGAACTTGACATGGGGCAAATGGCACTATCATTTTAAGATATTTCGGTCTTTGAAGCAGTGACATCATATTATTGCTGGAAAGGATACGTCTGCATGTAATTTCTTTAAAAGACTGCTGCTTTACGCGTCTTTTTCACATAACATTGCCTGCTGCTAGTTATACCCAAACACACATTTGTGTAATGCAGTCATCACTGTGACATGAGAATGAATGGCAATCATGCATGATGTGTGGATAATTATAGATTTGAACACACGGCTTACTAAGGCAACAACATACAGAACATTGTCTCACATCCTCACATACAGGAAAAGTCTTTGTATTTCTCATGGGAAAGCCAAAGCCAAATGCCATCCCATGCATTATCATTAACAAGCAAATCTTCCATGTCAAAAATGAGACTATATTGTTGTAATAGGAATCTCCAGCCACACATGTACACAGGAGATAGCTGGCTGACAACACTGTTACTTACCTGCACATTCACAGCCATGCTGACACAAGTGATTCTAAGGAATAATGGCTGAATTTGAACAGCCTACTTAAAATCCGAAGTTACAGACGTTTGCCTGAATTGCACAGACCATACAAGATGTTGTTTTACAATAGTGACAGTGCATATTTGAATGGATGGCATCATCATTTTGTCATATGTTAATGTTATTCTAAAAATCTATGAAGGTGGTTGAAGTGCCCAGTGACACTATCCATACTACATGCATTGCAAATCTTCTTGACAGAGCAGAACAGACACACACACACACAAACACACACACACACACACACACACACACACACACACACACACACACACACACACGTCAATCATTGCTGTATTCAGACCACCTCTTTCTGTACTTAAGCAGATTAGAGTGGATAGTATCAAGAGAACCACAGGATAACTCATGAACCCACTGTGATGTAGTTCATTTGTAATAGCCTGATGTAAGCATTGTGTTTCCAAAACTTGTGATTGCCTGTGGGTAATACAAATGTATAGGGTAGCCCTCAGCCAGTTAAAATACATCTCCTAACTGGAAGTTTACATAAGAGGTGTTGTCAGGGTCAGAATTATACATGACAGTACAGCAATTCACATTATTTAACCAATGTTGGATGCAAACACTCTACATTACACAATCCATAGAAAACAGAATTAGCTGCAAGAACCACAGAAAAAGTATGACATGTAAAAGCACGGAGTGCACTTTTAACACATTGACCTCATCAGTGTGATGCAGGGAAGATGTTTTTTGTAAAAGCGGGATAAAGGTATGGAAGCATCCTCATCAGTGTTAAAATCCTTCCCTGCCTGGAACTTGATACAGCATTTCAGTTCAGGAAGATATATGTACCTGACATTGCAAACACACACACAAGTTCCCCATGGTGGGGATAGAAACTTCTCCCTATTTATTTATAGAATCTAGAGAACACAGTATTAGTTGCAAGCACCACAGGAGAAGTCTGACTCTTAAGTGGAGAGATTGCACTTTTGATATGATTTCATCAGTGTGTTGCAGAAAAGATGTTTGTGGTAAAAGAGGATGGTGGACTACTCGCCAATGTTCAGTTTTTCCCATGACTGGAATTTGATACATCAATACAGCACATCCTTCCAGGAAGTCACACACACACACACACACACACACACACACACACACACACACACACACACACACACACACACACACACACACACACACCCATGTTGCACACTGTGAGATATGAACCTCCTACCAAGCTATTAACACAATCAAGAGAACACAGTATTGCTTATAAGCACCACACGAAAATACTGATTCCTAAGTGGAGAAAGTGCACTTTTGACATGATGACCTTATCAGTATGTTACAGAGATATTTGTGGTAAAAGTGGGAAAAGAGAATGCTATAATACTCACTCATGTTAACATTTTCCCATGAGTGGAACTTAATATATGACATCTTTTCAGTTAGCTATATGCACCTGATGGCCACACACACAACTTACCCACCATGAGATTTGAACCTCCTCCTTATCTATCTAGTTACACAACGTAGAGGTGAAAGCATTAGTCACAAACATGACAGGAGAAGTCTGACTCTTAAAGGGAAAGAGTGACTTTTGAAATAATGACCTCATCCATGTTTTGCAGAGAGGATGTTTCTGTTAAAAGTGAGATAAAGTGCAGAGGCAGCTGTATCCAAAGTTAAATGTATTCTTCTGAGTGAAAGTGCACATAGCACATTTTACATTGGGGTGTTACTTACCTGTCACTAGAACTTCACAAACACAAGTTCCCCCTGTTGAGGATTGAACTTCCTATCAATCTAGTTGCAGAATCTAGAGAGCGCAATATGAATCGCAAGCACCACAGAAGTCTGGTTTTAATCATGGGAAAATGTACATTTGTACTTAGTAACAGTTCATAGTTTGAAATATCAGTTATTGTGCATCACAGGTTTTGTGACAATTGTGTGTGCAAACATGTCAACATAGCAATGTGCTTGTGTATGTAATGACATACTTATCTTCTAATATTTATATATTGTCATTCATGTACATTGCATTACTGTGAGAGACATGTGCCTGTTTCATAGTATGGGATGTCAATAACAATCACAATTGTAAATCAGTGGTTTATTAGTCAAGCATTTTTGCCAGTTCATTGCAGAATGATTGCATGGAAATAGTCAGTAGTGTCACAGTCACTTGTCTTGTCTCATGCATACACAATGTGCACTGACAATACAAACAGACAAGTCTTAAATATGACAGTGCACTGCAGAAGAACAGTGATGGATTACTGTGTGTATGGATTACCCAACAATGTAACACAGTTGCAAGTGTAACTAGTGGAGGGCTGATATACATTAACAGACTGACTTCACTGAGTCAACATCACCCTGAAATCCAGATAACTTGTTCTCAACAGTTAATAAAGACATAACAGCTGTAGCACAAACTAAGGAAATAATATTTTTTGTAAATATTTTTTACTCTCTGCCTGAATGACACCACTGAAACTAATCAAATATTAAAACAAACTTCAGAAAACAAAAAAAGATAATGATAGTTCCAACAAACACAATTTATTGTTAGCGCTTTCGTCTACTGCAATCAGTAAACTTTTTCAGACATCACTTCCTGACATTCTTAAAGCTGCATTCCATATTAAATTCACTTCTCAATGCAAATGTTATGAATGCATTTAAAATATGAGATAAAAAATTCAGTGTTCAGTGTAAATTTAAAAATATACACATAGAGACACACAAGACATTTATTGGCTAGACATGTTATGGAGGACCCTGATCACAAATTCCGGTATATAGTAACTGATCAAGTAAACAAGATGTTCGGGGGAGCTTGGCCATTAAGGTTAAAGGAGACAGAATTATTGTGGCAACTTAGAATGAATACCCAAGCTTCCCCGGGTCTAAATGAATACATTTCCTTGAAATGTATACTAAAGTTAAAATCACTAGACAGATAATAAATGTCTTGTGTGTGATTGTATGCATATTCTTAAATTTACACTGAGCACTGAATTGTTTATCTCATACTTTAAATGCATTTATAACATTTGCATTGACAAGTGAATTTTATGTGGAATCCAGCTTTAAGAATGTCAGGAAGTGATGTCACGGTTACATGACCTGAGACGTACCTCCCTGGACTACATGAAAAGAGACATAAAGGAGCTCTCTGAGCATGTAGCCCAGGCCGGTATGACCCTGACCTTGAGTAGCATCTTACCCTCACCAAGAATGATGCCACAATATGAAGACAAGATGATCAATTTCAACAATTGGCTTAAGTACTGGTGTCATTCAAAGGGGATCCAATGCCTGTCAGCTTGGGATGATATGCTCGACAAGCCACGATGCTTCGCTAGGGACGGCTTGCACCTGTCACCCCTGGGCTTTCGGATATTGGCAAAGGCTCTTGCTACCCCCATAGTGCCTTTTTTAGGCAAGGCTCAAAAGACAAACCCACCTCCATAGGTATCACAAGGGATAAGAAACTAAGAGTAATGCTACTCAACGCCAGAAGTCTAAACCTCAAGATGCACGCACTCGAAACTCTCCTTAGCATGGAGAACATCGATATCTGTGCAGTAACAGAAACCTGGTTCAGGGCTCCCGAGAGCACCCCAGCACTACCAGGTTTTACCTCATACCATGCTTTTCGGCCCCAAAACTTGGACCGAACCACAAAAGGAGGGGAGTATCGATATTCATCAAAGATACCCACACCTCCAGGTTGGTGGCAAAGCACGAAGCATCAGAGACTATCCATGTGCAACTAACAGTGGGTAAAACTGCCTTCCAGTTTATAGCCTGCTACAGACCACCCTCCCAAACCCAGGAACCCCACTCAGCCTTCCTGAGAACACTGGAAAATATGAAGGTCTCTCCAAACACCATTATATTGGGCGACTTCAACTACCCAAACATAGACTGGGAGCATTACTCTAGCTCCAACACCCTAGCCTAAAGGTTCCTAGAATTTATAAACTCAAATGCTATGGAACAACTTGTTACCACTCCCACAAGAGGGGAAAACATACTGGACCTGATCATCACCAACATGGGGACTCTATGCTCCAGACCAGAAGTGTGTCCCTCACTGGTAAGATCAGACCATAAACTAATCTCACTGGATATTCACATCCCGACCCCACCCCCTGCCCAGAAAACCACAGTGAAAAACTTCTCTAAAGCAAAATTTACACTCCTCAAAATTGAGGTGGAATCCTTCAAAGCCCCCGGGCCTGTGGAAAATACAGCCCAGACCGCAGAATCCTTTATAAACGCATTCTATGAACACCTTCAGGAATGCATGGATCATGCGATCCCAAATAAAACCAAGACCCAATCCTCCAAAGGCAGACGTCCTGTCTGGTGGACCCCAGCCATAAACAAACTATACAATAGAAGGAGGAAGCTACTAAACGAAAAAGCAAAATCCCAAAAAGGGAAGGCATCACTGATCAGTATTAGCAAAAAACTACGGGCACACATAAAATTGTCTAAGGCCAGCTTCGAGAGAAAAATTGCACAGGATACTAAGGATAATCACAAGGCTTTCTTTAGTTATGTTAGGAACCTGGGTGGTAATTCCCAGATATGCTCAGAATTAGTCCAAAATGACAAAAAATACACCGAACCCACAGACATTGCCAACATCCTAGCTGACAGGTTCAGCGCAAACTCCCCCCCCCTCCCCACCAAAAGGGCAAATATCTATCCCAGCAGAGTGCTGCCCCCCTGACATCTCAGATGCTCAGGTAAGAGCCGCCTCTCCAAAGCAAAAACACAGCATCAATGGGACCAGATGGTGTCCCGGCTCGCCCTACATGAACTCAAAGAAGAGCTAAACCCAAACATAAAACTACTGTTCAATCTCAGCCTTACTACAGGATATGTGCCCAAAGAGTGGCGTACAGCAACAGTGGTCCCTCTCCATAAAGGTGGTGCCTCGACGGATCCTGGAAACTATCGCCCCATAAGCCTGACTAGCTTGGTCTGCAAAGCTATGGAAAGGATCATCATGGACCTCATAAATAAAGATATTGGGGACCTACAAACACTGGATCCTACCCAGTTCGGCTTTGTTAAGGGCAGATCCTGCCTCTTAAACCTGGTTGATTTCTTTGAAATAGTCACCAAGGCCATTGACGAGGGAAGGTGGTCCACACAGCCTACCTGGACCTCGCAAAAGCCTTTGATACAATACCCCACTCGGGCATTATAGATAAAACCCCTATGTCACTAGATGGATTGCAAACTGGCTCAAGGACAGAACCCACATGGTTAGAATTGCTGGAGCCATGTCAGACTCCAAACCAGTTACAAGTGGTGTCCCACAAGGCTCAGTCCTGGGACCTCTCTTGTTCGGTATATATTTCTCGGAGGTACAGGCCAACATGGAAGGACTGTGGCTGACCAAGTTCGCAGATGACTGCAAACTGGGTGCCATAATCGACTCTCCAGCCGACACAAGCATCCTCCAAAAGGGCCTCATAGAAACAGACAACTGGTGCCAGTGCCATGGCCTCAAGCTAAATGCCAAAAGTGTATAGTCATCCCTTTGGCAAAACAAAGTGCCCACAAATTACCACATAGGTGGAAATCCATTAAGTACAGAAGAAGTAATTAGGGACCTGGGGACCCAAGTTGATAGCAATCTCTCATTTGACAACCACGTGGCCAAAGTGGTTAGAAAAACATTTTATATAGCCCACCTAATCATGAAGGGATTCACATCTAGATTAGGGAGGTCATCGTGCCTCTTTACTCATCCCTCATCAGGCCCATAATTGAGTACAATGCTCCTTTTGGGATGTACCTTACCAGACACCTGCAGCAACTGGAAAGACCCCAAAAGTACCTCACCAAGAGGATCAAAGGGCTCAAACAGATGCCATATGCTGCCCGGTTAAAGAAACTCCAGCTCTACTCAGTGGCATACCGCCTGTTCAGAGGCGATCTGTGCCTGACGATAAAGCCATGTCCAACCCGCAATTAATGGACATGCTGCACCTCAGAAAATCCAAATCCCATCGAGCCACGCTCGAGAGACTTGAACCTCAGCACTGAAATAAATAGGACATGCTGGAGGGACAGATTCATAACCCAGAGGCTCCCTTCACTCTGGAATAAAATCCCAGTCCAGGTTAGGCAGAGTCCCTCATTGACTCTCTTCAAGAGGAATCTTGATGAGTGGATGGGAGATCGTAGGTTTACCCCCGGTATCACTTCTGTGTCACTGTTAGATAGAGGCACAGTATACTAACCTCGAAAAAGGGCATAGCAAAATAAATTTAAAATGGGTGGCGAAAGCCAAACACATTCTGGCTAGGCTTATAAATGCCCTAGGGCAGGTGGCCTGGTATGAACCTATGAACATATGTTATTTAAACTTGTGTGAATGAATGGTAGATGTCTGAAGAAGTTTATTGATTGTAGTACACGAAAGCGCTAACAATAAATTGTGTTTGTTGGAACTATCATCATCTTTTTTTGTTTTCTGAATTGCACCACTAGCAAGCTCATTATTGTTGCTGATGGCAAAGTATTGGCACATGCATAATCATATCCTGAGGTGGTGAATTTAGAATGGCAATTAGCATTAATCTATGTTGCTCTGTGCTTAACTTCGTGCAAAAAGCAGTATACACATATAGTCATGTCTGAATTAGTTGGAATACAGAACAGATATGTCTTATGGCCATGTTTCAGGTATCATGATTTATACATTTATCATGGCAGTTGCAGTTTTTCAATCCTTATATGTGCATTACAGGTGTATTATGATACACACGGGGGGGGTGCAAGCATGTTATTGGTGATGGAAAAATTGCTTATGGAACAGTATTGAATCAAGGAGGTTTATTTGATGACATAGAAGGGATGGAAAGAGAAATATTTGTGTCATGTTACTCTTTGGTTTATCATCATAATTATTCAAGCAAGATCTGTACAAGACATTCATCACAACAGGGAACAAGCACATTAGTACAGCAACAGCAGGATAATGGTATACTAAGAAAATATGTAGCCAACAGTTACACCCACAGAAGTCATAACAAACATTCAAAAACACTCTGGCATACATCTGGATTCGAACCTTAGCGGTATCCCAAGAAAAATCTATAGACCTGATTGTTACCTAACAAAACACACAGAAACTCCTACTTCACAAAGTTCCAGTATGACAAGAGATTTCACAAAAGGAGAATGGATGTATTACTCTTCTTTACCCTAGGGCAGCTGTATGCTGTGCATTCAACTCTTCAGCTTGTAAAAACATATGATTAGTCTGACTATACATAGCTTACCATAGTAGCACAAAGAGCACCAGAATAATGCAGCAGAAGGTGAAAACGCACAAGATTTTGCTATAAGCTGTGTACTTACATTTAGCCGCAGTTGTAGTTGGTGCTCTGTGCCAGACAGTATGCAAATGCAGAGAAAGAAGACTAATGACACAGAAGGGAGAAGACACCTAGACAGGGAGAGAGTAAGGTGGGGATCAAGCAACTTATGACAGAAACAGGATAATGAAGGTTCTAGACGTAGGCCACAGCTACACATAAAACAGTGTAATAAAACAATTAATAACAGTTGGCTAGTGCCTGAATTAAAACCCTTGAAAGTATGCAAAATCAGACAACAGATCTGAATATTATCTCATTACACCACAAAGGAACTCCTAATTCACAGTCTTGAGATCACACAACTGAAGGGACAGTAACAACTTACTGAAGCAGATAGGATGAACAGAGAGAGAGAGTTAGAGAGAGATGGTGAGAGAAAGAGCAACAGTATTTTTTTTCTTTGACATGTAGAACCATCTCTTTGGTGTGTTACTCTTACATACTTCCCCATTATTAATCTGACATGCTGTGTATATTAAAGTGTTCGTTATATGGTGCAAGAAGAGGGGTCTATATTACATTGTCGAAGTTTTACAACTTCAAATCACTAGACATTGACCAGTAGTGATCAAAGTTGCAAAAAATCGAACAATGTAAAAAAAAAAAAAAAAAAAACGGAAAGTAAACTGAAAGTGTCCCCCCACACCCCCCCGCTACTTAAATATACCAACTCCGAGATCGCACTATAGAGTAAGAAAGGGAAACCTTCCCTTTCCTGTGCTTAACTCCATTAAAGTGCGATCTCAGAGTTGGTATATTTAAGTAACCGAGGGTGTGGCTTACAGCAGTTACTTTTGTTTTTTTTGGGGGGGGGGGTTTGTTTTATTTTTTTTACATTTTCGAAGTTTCAGAATTTCGATCATATGGTGTCGACCATATGGTGTTTGAAATTCTGAAACTTCGATAATGTAATATAGACTCCAAGAAGAGGTAGGTGAGGACAACCAACATTAAGATGTAAGCAAGATAAGGGTGGCTTACTAAGTCAACCTATTGGGGATGGAATGATTTTGCAAATGCTTTTTTGCTGCACTATTTAAATGGCATGTTAATGAAATGTATGTAGAGATAAACAGAGATGTTTGCAATTAAACATATGTGTATAGAATGTCATGAGATAATATGACATACAGTTGTAATCAAACCAAAGACACTATGCAAAAACAGCATTTTATAGCTAGATAGAATTATCTCAACCCACTACATAGGAAGTTCTAGCTCATTACATCCAGCAGCCAAACAACTTTTAGAGTAACATTGAAAGTACTGCTTTTATTTTGCCTTTACTCTGTATTCCCATAGCACAGCAGATTTAAGCGCAGTTGCATGAAAGTGAATAGACTGCTGTGGTTGAAATTAAAATCATCAGCTTTTGCCATAGGAAGTTAAAGAGCAATCATCATTACTTAGCACCAGTGCGCTATACTACTCCATGCAAATGCTGAGCACAAAACGTGAAGGCTTTGTGATGGTCTATTGCTGACCAGATTAAACATGTGAAAAGGAGGGTGATAGGACAGTGGTGAAAATGAGGAATTCAAACTAATGGTAGGACACAGTGGAAATAATACAGGAATTTGTAGGAGGGTGGTGGGAAAGCACCATTGCTATCCACTTCTTCAAAACATAAATGTAGAATTTTACAAAGAATTTCATGCCTTTGGAGAGTCACTACACCAAGGATGGGTGACAACAGAATAATGCTGTATAACCAATAAGGCCAAATCAAATGTGTCAAGATGACACATAAGTGAAGTGGAAAGTTATGTATTGGGACATTTTTCTGGACATAGAGAAACACTGGGGAAGGTAATTAGGAATGAGAGGGTCAGGTAGGTATGTATGGTAGATTAGGAAGCAGGTGCAGACATACAGGATAAACAAGACAGACAGGGATGGTGATGGATACAAAAGATTGGAGGATACCATGATTAGGGATAAGTAGGGAACATCAAAAGCACATCCATCCAGCCAGCCAGCCAGCTAGCCAGCTGGAAAACAGAAAAATCTAGTCCTCACCTTCAGAACTGTCATCACTTTCCCCTGTGTTAGCTGCCTAGGTCAGTGCCAGACATGACATCATTCTGGCAATACAACACAGGACCTTTTCAACCCAGTCAATTTGGACAGTGAGGCCCCTTTCCATTATTCCCTGCACCAGTTCTGTTAGCTCCTGACAGGGGAAAAAATTATCACCTCCACTACTACTGCTCCCAGGGGGTCCCATTTTACCAGTAGCCAGGACAGATCTACTTGACACAAGTGGAGCAGACAGGGCAGGATCTGTGGATGCAACACCGATAGGTTATGACACCGATTTTCTGGATGTCTGTGCTGCCTGTGGTGGTTCTGCTGCAGCTACCTGTGGAGGAATGGCAGGCTGATTCCCAGTGGTCAGTCTACCCTCATGTACTGATGGTCCTTTCATTTACAGCAACAATGTATTATAAAAAAGAAATATATATATATATATATATATATATATATATATATATATATATATATATATATAAAAGAGATGATTAGATCAGTAGCATGTCACATTACTTAATTATTTCAATATAAAACAATAAGGGAAATACAGACGTACTCTTTATGACACATCCAGATGTGACAGGAAGGCATTAATGTGTCATAAAATCAATCAACCACAATGGTATGAAATGACTGATAGAATCATGTTTTTCACTGTGCCATATCAGATACCTGCTTTCTAGGTTAGTAACTGCATTTGGAAATATTGAATTGTTAATATCATGCTGTACTGAAGTTAAAATATATTTTAAATACTAGTCTGTAAAAAATCTAATATCTATTTCTGGTTATTGAACCCACAGACAATTAATCTGATGTACTCACTGAAGCTGGCATGTAGACGATATAAAAGTTAAGCTATGCCTGCTGAATATGATATACAGTGATGGACTGAGAATACTTCTGTGCCTTGCATTCAGGCCTGATGCATACGTTCCCTGTGTCTCTCTGAGGTGACTTTGTCTTTTCTGATGCACCTCACAGTTTTCTTATATCCCTACTACAGCTATACAGTAGAAACAAGAAAAATATAGATGAAACCATAATGAATAACTGAGTTGGCTGGCTAATTAATGCCATATCATAGACTGGTTATGGTTCAGTATACTTACACCACTGAGTGGTGTTTGCAGTCTTAACATCATCCTCCCATCTGCTCAGGAGGTCCTGCATGTTCATTTTCAAGTCATTATAATGGTGACAACATTGTTCCCCAGTGCATGGGATGTCACTTGCATTGGAGACAGCCTTGGCCAAGCTACTCAGCCTTATACTGAGACCCAGTATATTCCCCCTCCAGTAGCCTCTGGCTGCAGCACTTCACAAAAAGTGCCATAAAAATCCTGAACTCCTAAACACCCACCATTGTGCTATAAATAGAACATCTTCCTAATGTTGCCAGCCATATCTGTAGCAGTCACGCTAGAGATATGGATTTGAGTTGGCACCCAATTCAGATTTCATATGTAGCAGCTTTTGAGCAAAGATGCACAGCCTTGCCAGCTGCATTTGTGCAATTGGAAGCACAACAATAGCTTGCCAGATACATTTTCAATGAGTACATCAAGAGGCACAGAGGGTGTTAAAAATGGCAGTGAAATTTTGTGATGTGTGATGCTCAAAGTGTTGAGACATGTACTAGTGTTTAAACCATTTTATGCTTTATGTTGGTTGTAATCATGATTGTTTGTAGGAAAGATGGTAGGACATCTGATATACTGGCCTGTTGAGACTGGTTGATTCTCACTATAGCCATCATGAGAGAAAGGTGCCACACAGGTAAGTTGTTAGAGCTGCTCAATGGAGGCTTCCTATCCACCCTGCTCCTGATGTTGGTGTGTCAGTAGGTGTGACATGATGTATGTGTAGGGCTGTCATGGAGGTACAGGCACATTCCTCAAACGGTCTCAGAAGGGATGGTGCAAGTACCAATCATTGTGCATAATAATGTGTGGGAATGCCAGAAATGTGTGGGTGACTCCTTGGATAGGATGAATATCACACTAGATTGGGCAATGTCTGCAATGGAACATGAGCTGGAAAGGGTCCGCATCCATATGTCCATTGAGCCATTATATCATCTGGTGTTAGCCAACATGGCTGTATAAGATCCCTCTCCTGTGGTGGCACTGCTTCCACTGCTCTGTCAGTGATTGTCCACGCACAGACATTGTATATTAGAGCTCATCTAGCAGATATCACTCACATTAGGTAGCTCCCCAAATTTTAGTGAAAGCCAAAGAACTAGCAATGAAGTTCCTAGCAGTGGTAGTTCTCAAGGTCAGGGGTAACAATGCAGAACTGATTAGTCTACCATGCAGGGCTCATAGTTGTTCAACGTGCCAAGATATAGTGCTAGCACAGTGCTTGATTGTGTTTATGCAGGAACACACACATTCAACAAATACTTTCTCATACCACCACACACACACACACACACACACACACACACACACACACACACACATACATTTACATTAAAGGAAGGCTCTAAGTAAGCAAACATTAACTACACAGTATGTGAATCAGACATATATGCAACCAAAAGTCAAGTAAAACAAATATGCATTCCTTAAGTATCCAATTTGCTGGGCCAGTAGCAAAATATGTTTAACAGTCAACAGTACTGCTTAGATAAGTAGAGTGTGTGTGTGTGTGTGTGTGTGTGTGTGTGTGTGTGTGTGCGTGTGCGTGTGCGTGTGCGTGTGTGTGTGTGTGTGTGTGTGTGTGTGTGTGTGTGTGTGTGTGTGTGTGTGTGTGTGTGTGTGTGTGTGTGTGTGTGTGCAATCTGTGGCCCCAGAAAATTTAGAGAAGAGTGGTATTGCATAACATTCCGGCATAGATTTTGATGTCTCCTTTGGGGTGCATGAGAAACAGATATGCTCCTTTCTATGTTATAGCATTACATTTAAATGTAATATTCTGGAGGCTGAGGCCTGTGACACTCCTAATGTATCCCCTTTGTGCTCTGGAAAGTATCTGTAGCTAGTCTAAGTAATACTAAATATAAATTGTTTCCACTAGGACTGATACTTTGTGGTTTCCTGGGGCCTCGGGTGAGGTCGGCAGTGGTTGCATATTTCTTCTAGTGTTTCCCTGTCTACCTGGTATCAGTCTACAGTTACTGTGTTATGTAGTACATGATAAGTCAAACAGTGTGCGAACACTCTCCTTCTTCTTGGCAGAGGTCTGACAGCGGCAGCACTTTGAATTAAAGCCTGTTGCAGGTATAGGTTTATAATGGCAGCAGCAATTGCAAACGTTTTTTTTTTCTAAGTGTAATCGTGTCTGTAAGCCAGAGTTTTGGATTTCCTGGCAGGTAACTACATTGAGTATACATGATTGCTTTATAGCTTTATGAATAGCTCCGCCATGTTGGATTTCTTAATTAATAAGTAATTTGCCTACTTAGGCTGTCATTAGCATATTCTACCATTTACTCTTGTTTTGCTGCTCTCCGCTTACTGTGGAGCTGTTTAATGAATATGAAATAGTGTGCTATCATGTGGACTGCTTGCCGCAAAGTGTACATGATAGCCGCACTTAGTTTAGTCATTAGTGAATCTGGCCCACAGTACTATGGCATTCCAAACAAAATTTTGTGATTGTAGGATAATTATGCTGTTAGTTAAGAGTATATCCTTTGAAAGAAATGTAAATTCATTAAACTATAAATGTTGTGAATGAATTGTTAACGTAGTAGCTGTTCAAGGTACAGATAAGTAGTATCTGTATTATTTAACAGTGATTGGCTTAAAATAGTAACCAGCCTTTGGGACCAGTTGCTCTTTGGTACAAACCATTTTCTTAGTGCATTCCATTAGCTTGCTCTTTTTATAACTTATGGAAGAATATTGTCAAAAGACTAGCAAAAAAAAAAAAAAGCAAGTTTTCAATTAAAATATTTCAAATATTTTTCATGGAAATATAAGTTTCATAGAAGAATAATCCAGTGCTACATGAGTGGAAGTATGATTATGTGCGTGTGTGTAAAATCTCTTAGTAGTTAATCACTTTAACCGTATTTTCAGTGTTTAAATGGAGGATTATTTGCAAGGAAGACACAAAGTAAGGAGAAACATAAAACAAGCAGTCATTTTTGCACTGAGGTTATTTTCCAAAGTTTATTTAATAATTTCTGAATTCCAAAATGCGTAGTATTTTCTGCAAAGTTATTCAACAAGCAAGCAGTTCTTACAAATATCAATCTTTTCCTTCAAGTCTCTTTTTCATATACAGGGAGGGTTAATCCTCTAAGTTTCTGTTTTGAGAAGAGCAGTCCCACCCTTTTCTCAGATTTTAGGGACTACCTTTATCCTTCATATGTAACTCCCTGGAAACTCCTCTGCAGAGCTCTATTTTGACCCAGAAGTCAGGACTCAGATCCCTTCTAATGGTGGTGGGCATCATATACACCCATAAATAGCTGTTCCCTGTTAGTTGTTATGGAGATCTGTTCCCCACCCCTCATTCTGCCTACCTACTCTGTATTGCCTTTGCTTGACTCACCCTTTGTAAATTACAGCCCTAGCAGACACGAAGTTACAATAAACTATGTATTCTCCAAACTCATTAGTCATTATATCATATAATGGCCCATCCCATCACAGAACTATTGGTTCTAGCTCTGTCAGCAGGGCTGTAAGCCCAAGACTCGCCATTACATTTAAGTTACTGCAGCTTTGATATCTCCAAAATACCTGCAGCTTTGATATCTCCAAAATACTTGAAAAATGTATTCCAAAACAATTTCTAAACTACTTCCTCTAGAAGGACAGCTATGTCCCACATGACATGGCTTATGTCCTTCCCACAGTACTAGAACTGCCCTTCTAACTCTATAGATACTGTCAATAAAGCTAGAGATAATGGCAAATTAGTCTCTTCCTTACTTCCAGAGTTGTCTAAATCCTTTGACACAGTCACAGCAAACTTCTACTTCAAATGTCCTCATTGTCTCTTTCAGCCCACCCTTCTATGCTTCAAAAGCTACCTGTCCAATAGGTCAGTAAAATGGCACTCCACCCTCTCTCTATAGCTCCCAGTCACCACCAGTGTACCACAAGGTTGTATACCTGGTCCCCTCCTCTTTAACATTCTTACCAAAACCCTCCATACAGCCACACAACAGGTCTCCCTAATACAGTAAGCAGGTGACTCCACACTCATATGCCGATCTGACAACATGACACATTTAAAACAAATTACTCAGGAAGCTTTAACACCCACAGAAAACATGGCTTTGTGGCATGCAACTAATGCTCAACCCTAAAAAAAGTAAACTAGTACATTTCCCTCCAAGTTCCTCACTCATGAAAAAATAAAATAAATAAATAAAGTCCTCTCTCTCTCTTAATATAACCACTGAAGTCACTTCTCAAAGCAAATTAATAGGTATGATAGTCGATGATAATTTTAACTTTGATTTGCATATACAAAATTGCATAAGAAAAACGCATCGAAAACTAGGGATGCTTTACAGAGCCAAAAACTTTCTCACTGATACAACTAAAAATACACTTGCCTCTACTTATCTCCTTCCCATACATCTTTATGGTGCTGTCATCCTTACTAACCTTCGGGTGTCACAAAATTCAAAACTTGAACAATGCTATAACATAGCTGATAAATTTACAGCAAATACTCCTTTCAGAACACATCACTGTATAACACTAAAAAGTCAAAACTGGTTAGAACTACCCCATCAGCTAACATATATACAACTTATTACCACCTATAAAATTATCCAGAATCCATCTGCTTGCCCAACACTAAATAACATTCTACACAGTTATGGTCCTAGTTGGCCACTGTGGTCTGTCTAAAAACTCCTGTCTGTCCACAAACCTATCATATTTGATGGGTATTGTCTAAACTTATACCATGCTATTAAGGCCTGGAACTCCTTACCTGTATCCATCAGGTCAATAACCTTCCTCCCATCCTTCAAAACCATTCTGAAAGACTTCTTAGCCAAAATGTGTATCTGTTCTTGTTCAGAACCAGGACAAATGATATTCCTAAATGTAAACAAGTACCTATTCATCCCTTACATCTCCTTGTTCTCTCTTCTTCACTCACTTCTTTACTTCCATCAGTTTCTCTCCCTTGGCTTTCTCTCTAAATATACCAAAAGTCTGCTTTTCTTTCACTTCCTATTGCAACTCCTGTTCTATATAATACTAACATGTTTAAATTCTCTATCAACTGTCTAAAATGTCTCAAAATATTAAATCTTTATCATATAACTTATATCTATTCTTTAAATAATGCTTTCATATTATGTCTAATTTGGCATAATTATTTAATTAGTAGTTTAGCAGATGATAAAATTGTTTTTAAAATGTTTTGTAATACTTTGAAGCTTTTCTCAGCAGGCCTACACTGAAAATGGGCTCCTACACAGTCTTTCCCAGTAATCAAATGCCAATAAATAAATAAATAAATACATAAATAAACAAATACAAAACTACATAAATAAAGTAAAATTGATAGGTAAAATTGTAAGGCTGAAGAATCTAAGCCCATCTTAAAAATGTTGGATTGCAATAGTTCTGATGGTAGAACCATTAAGGAGGGGCATGATGATGGATTAAAACAACCACCATACCAAAAACTAGCACCTCGGGGCAATGACAACCTATTTTATGACAAAAGCCTTCTCTTTCTCTCTGAATAACTGAGTAATGTTTCTCACTGAGTTTTCATCTTATATAATAAGAAAACTCCTTCCAGTGTTTCATCCTGTGCTCCTCTCCCTCAATCATCCTTTAACCTCTTAATACCCCTTCCACTCTGCCTGCCTTTTAAATAAATCACCATACAAATTTCTCAGTTTTCTGTTCCTCCACATGATACACTTTATTATGATTGCTTTCCATCCATCTTCCCATTTCACCCACTTCAACTCATTCTCCTACTGCCCTGCTGCTATATATATTTTATAATCTGGAACTCCCCTCCCTCATAACTTTCTATCTGGTCTTAACCTGTCCTTAGCAATATGCCCTTTCCAAGACATTCCCATTACATCTATAAAATCTCTTTTTGGATCTCCCCTATTACCTTTCCCTGTATAAACTCAAATATGCCTACCCATATAAATAACATAAGGCAATACCATACTCTTCACCACTTCTGTTCTACTTCCTGAATTTTCCCATGTAACTAACATACATCTTATCTTTTATTTAAGGCTACTATAATTCCTTTCTCTTAATTATACATTAGATTTGATTTTTACAGATCCCCAAATACCTTTTCCCATCTATAGCTGCCTTACAAGGCTCTATGTTCCTTCTCTTTCCCACCAATCCTTAATATCACCGATTTTGGTGGAATCTTAAGCTTGTCTTTTTCCCGAATGTTTGCAGCATTGCTGGAATGTCAGACATTTTTTTCTGTTAATGTCTTCTAGCACCATCAAGCAGTCATCTTGAAAACAAGCACATGCCTCTTTTCTTCCACTCCCTCTTCTGATTTTGCCTCTCCACTGGACCATCTGAACTTAACACTCAATATAATAATCCTGGTGAAAGGAGAATTCTTGCTGCATACAGGAAAATCCTTGCACCTACATTTCCATACCTTCTCTGATAGGCCCCACTTATTGTCAGTCTCAAAATGGAGTCCTTTGCAGCACATTAAACCCTCTGAATCCATCATGCATCTCTTACTAATACCCTTAGCACCTTTTCTATAACCTCACCCCCCCCAAAAAACGAAGTTCTTTTGAATACCCATAAAGAACACTTCCACATTTCTTCCCTACTCCCTTCTCAGCCCAGTCAATAAAAGCAAACAAAATCCTCCAGTGATCAGCAGATACTCTCCTGGTACTAAACCTACCTTTTTTCCATATCAATATTGGCAGCATCTTTTCTAAACTATCTGTTAAAACCCCAGCAAAATGTTTTCCATCATCATTCCAAACTCAAATTGGTCTTTAATTTGACGCATCTAATTTGTCTCCTTTCAGCTTGTATAAGATCGTGACAATAGCCTCTTCCATTATTTCTGTCATCCTTTCTCATCAAAACATTGATAAGCCATTTTGCCATTCCATCCAATACTTGAAAAAAAACTACTCTTTTATGAAAATTGTTTTCCCTTGGGACCACTAGAACTCCACTACATCTGGGACGTGCATATGTCATAGGTTCACAGGTTCATTAGGAAATACTAGGCTATGTGCCCCTATGAGACATTTTAAGCATAGCCAATTTCCCTTTTGATGCTTCAATTAACCTATCCCATTTGATGTTAGATTGGCCTTACCCATCCTATGGCCGATAATTATATATTACCCATACTGAGAATAACTGGGATCATACTATAGATAATTTGAGGGGGTCTATGTGTGAGATAAAGCATTTAGGAGCTGCCTCTGTCCATTTGTGGTACAGGGAGAAGTCCCTAGGTATATTTTCTATTACCCATCTGTAGATCCAAGTTGCTCTTGAATATAGTGGGTTTGGAAAATGGTTAGGGTATTCACCTCATAGATGCAAGGGATAGGATTTGATTCTAACCTCATGTTGTTGGTAATGTTTAATATGGTCCTTCAGGTCAGTTTGTCTAGTATTCACCTATGGACAAGGATGAGCTTTGTTTTATGTGGATGGGGAGTCTACTCCAGTACAGTGATATCTTCTGCAAGATATACCTGTCCCTCCAAACTGTTTAGCTGATGTTGTAAAATAGGTTTAGATCTCCAGACCAAATAAGTCTGATGCCATTTAACTTGCTGATGTTCAGTAAGTCTATCAGTATTGAGTTGGATGATGCCTTCTATGCCAGATGCAAGTCTCCTTCTAGCAGCCTGCAGGATAGTGAGATGGTGAAAAGGCTTTGAGGCAGTCCATGCTGAATATATTGCTTAGGCATTGTATCTATTTAGTAAGGTATTTCTCTGAGCATTACAGGTGTTGCATGTATCTGGACAGATTCATACCAAAGGGGAATGAGGGCATTATACTCAATTATTGGCTAAATGAAGAATGAATTAAGGGAGACAATAACATTTATAGATTGAGTTGCAAATCCTTTAATTATAAGCAGCGAAATACAGAAGGATGATTTTACAACAGTGGACACATGTTAGTTGAAAGTTAGATTACTATCCACAGAAGTTTGAGAATCCCAAACAACTAGGTTAGCTGTCAGGGGCATATTGTCAATGTGGTAGTTTAGATGGGGAATTGCATCCCAAAAAATACAATAATGCATTTTTGGCATTTAATTTAAGTCCATGATTCTGACAGCAGTTATTTTTTTCGGACAAACCTTCTTGCAAGATTGTTAAGTCATTTGGAGATTCAATAACTGCTTTCATTTTTCTGACATCTGCATACTTAGTCAACCAGAGTATTTTGGTTTTTACTTTTACTTCAAAGAAGTAGATACCAAACAGTAGAAGTATTCGCACAGAACTCTAGGGGACTCCACTGGTGACTGGTGTCCTTGTGGAGGTAGCTTCATATTTTGATCTTCTGCATCCTGTCTGTGAGCCAGCTGGCAATGCACTAGGTGACACGAGTTTATTCACTGTTTGTTTAGCTCTTCTACTATGACTGAATATGTTTGTTTTCACACTTAAATTAGAGTATGCTAGTACTGATTTTAAATACCCTACAGTATTACTGTGCTGTGGTGGATTTTTGTATTCAGAACTAGTTTAGCAAGTAATCTCTTGGAAGGAAGGTGGCATTGCTATTGTTCTGAGTGAAGTTTGCCACTGGCTGCAAGGGCAGTGTGTTTTTCAATCAGCCTGTGTGCTCTAGCTTGTTCTTTAAAATCAGTGTCTGTGAACATCATTACTCTACTCTGTTAGGCTGTGACTACATTAGGATTCCTGAATATACCTATTCAAACCTGATCTTATAACAAAACACCTGGGAAGTGCTGCATAGTTTGCAGTGTGAGTACCAAACCCCACTACATCTGGGAAGTGGTGCATTAGTCTGCAGTGTGGTTAACAAACCTCACTGCATCTTTGAAATACTGCATAGTCTGCAGTGTGGCTATCAAACCCCACTACATCTGGAAATTGCTATATAGTCTTCAGTGTGGCTACCAAATCCCACTACATCTGGGAAGTGCTGCATAGTCTGCAGTGTGGCTACTAAACACCACTACATCTGGGAAGTGCTGCATAGTCTTTAGTGTGTTTATTAAACCTCACTACATCTGGAAAGTGGTGCATTAGTCTGCAGTGTGGTTACCAAACTCGACTACATCTGGGAAGTGCTGCTTAGTCTGCAGTGTAGCTACCAAACCCCACTACATCTGGGAAGTGCTGTATGTTAGGCAGTGGCAATCTCTGCCTAACATACAAAGCTATGTCAAACCCAGAGCTGTTGGACATGCTCCACTTAAAGAAATCCCAATCCCTCCAAGCTACATGCTCTGGGGACCTAAACCTTGTCACCACAATAAACAGAACATGCTGGAGGGATATATTCCTGCCCCAGAGACTTCCCATACTCTGGAACAGACTACCTATCTATGTCAAACAGAGCTCCTCATTAGCACTCTTCAAGAAAAATCTTGATGATTGGATGGGTAATAGGAAATTCACCCCGGGGATCACTTCTGTGGTTCTGCTTGACAGGGGCACAGGAAATAATTTTCTTGGGTGGCGAAAGCCAGGGTACATTTTTGGCTAGGCTTGTATAGGCCCTAGGGCCAATAGCCTAGTACCTACCTATGAACCTATGAACCTATTAGTCTGCAGTGTGGCTAACAAGCCTCACTACATCTGAAAAGTGTTGCATAGTCTGGAGTGTGGCTACCAAACCTCACTACATCTGGGAAGTGCTGCATAGTCTGCAGTGTGGGTAACAAGCCTCACTACATCTGGGAAGTGCTGCATAGTCTGCAGTGTGGCTACCAAACCCCACTACTTCTGGGGAGTGCTGCATAGTCTGCAGTGCGGCTAACAAACCTCACTACATCTGGGAAATGCTGCAGAGTCTGCAGTGTGGCTACCAAACCCCACTACATCTGGGAAGTACTGCATAGTATGCAGTGTGGCTACCAAACCGCACCACAACTGGGAAGTGCTGCATAGTCTGCACTGTGGCTAACAAAACCCACTTCATCTGGGAAGTGCTGCATAGTCTGCAGTGTGGCTACCAAACTCCACTACATCTGGGAAGTGCCGCATAGTGTGCAGTGTGGTTGCTCACTGCTGAGAGCTATTTCCTAACACATACTGCGGTGGTGGTGCTGCGGTAGCATTGTCGCCTCACAGTTAGACGTTGCCCGTTCGATCCTCAGTTAGAGAGTCTTCTGTGTGGCAACATGCATGAACAGGTGTTCCTTCATTGAAGGTTGTGCATTAGGCCCGGCAAGCCAGCACGTAAAACTCTACTGCCAATCATTAGCAGACCGGAGTTCCGCTGTGGTGACCCCTAACCGGGAAAAAGCCAAAAGACACAAACAAACAATAAGTGTTAGTAACTCATGGTTCCATAACAAAAGCTGTATGAAATGGTGTCACCTCTGATACTTACTCATCGAGTACTGAACTGAGCATGCAATAGCATCTACCTGGTCACATTCACATACTTCTGAAGTTCAGCTGTAGACAGTTTCAGACACACAAGCACAGCTGCGTGAACTACAGAACAGGCACCAAAAATACTTGCAAATAGTAGCTATATCATTTATGGTAGAGTTCCCTCTTGCTGCAGACATATGGTTTATTATGTAATTTCACTAAATTTTCTAGATGTAGGCATTCTAAGCCTCAGTCTAGTCATTGCTGGGATTTGTATAGTTGCACTAAAATTGAGGTTGTGGCACATGAGCCAATGTGTAGTCATTGATCTAATAAACCATAACTTGCTAATATTGTTCTAGTTGTCTTTTATACTCATCATTTTCTTTGTCTGCTTTGGGCTGCCTGAGCTTGAGTCCAGTCATTGCTATAGACTATAGAATGCCTTGCCACTGTACTAAGCTGCTGCTATGGTACCCAAGCAAAGCCAAGTTGGTAGTCACTGATTCGAGTATCCATCAGTTATTGCTGCACTTTATATGTGCTTTTCTGTTCTTCACTTCCTGTTACTGTACATACATATAACTGTGACTGGTTTGTTTTGGCTAATTGTTCCTTTTTTCTGTTCTGGTATATAGACCCCTTCCTGCACTTACACTTCAGTAGTACTCCATATTTGATCAGTCACTATATATCATAAAGTTGCAGTTTGCCTCATCATCTGTTGCCAGGCACTATATACTATAATACACTAGGCACCTTGAGGCAATGCAAGAAGTGCCTTATGCTCGCTAACAACTATTTGCTTCAACTAGCTGATTCTACATGTAAGAGGTGCAGATACTTACTAACACTTGACGCCAGCCTCTCTTTTAAAATTGTACCCAGTATGTTGTCAGTTGTAATACCCATTTCATGCTAAATCACCTGCAATGTCCGAAACCAGTAAATAAACCTTCTTACACTGAGGTACTTAAACAGCCCTTGCTGAAAGCAGAAAGGTCTCCAAGTCAAATGTTTGCGATATAGGACACTCAGCAGCACAGTGGTAGGCAAGCAACATATTCAGACACTACAGACTCCCTTAAGGCAGCAAGGCCAGGCCAATACATCAGGTAGGATCTCAATCACATGTGACTCCATAGACATACAGTCACACCACTCACCAGGCTGAGTAAATACAGAGTAACGGTTAGCTCTTTTTCAGGTGTCAGTATCCGCAATGTCACTAGGGACCTGAAGTCCCTTCATCCTAGGTACGCATATAACTTGGTCATTGTGCACATGAGCAGGAATGAACAGAGACTCATCTCCTTAGATTATATGAAGCGGAACTTGATGGAGCTTCCAGAATATGCATCTGAAATTGGTGTGAAACTAATATTGAACAGTATCCTACAATCACCAAGAATAATGCCACAATGCAAATGAAAGATAACTGATTTTAATTATTACCTTGGCTATTGGTGTCATTCTAAGGGGATCCAATATACACCAGCCTGTGAGGCGATGACTGACAATCCTAGATACTTTGCTAAGGATAGCCTGCACCTCTCCTTGTGGTGTTATATATTGATCAGGATTTTTTTTCTTCCTCAAAGTGCACTGCTCAATGTAAAAAATCTAAACCAGTAGTTATCCCCCATATAGGCCTTCCTACCTTTTGAAGACATAGATATCTGTGTATTACTGAGATGAGTTTTCAGAATAATGATGACACTCCAGCAGTGCATTCTTTCAATGTCTGCTACTTCTTCAGATCCAACAGTGAAAATGACAGTGTTATTGGAGGGGGTGTGTCTATATTTGCAAGAATCCAGTTCACCTCCAGACTCTTAAGGCAGGACAATGATCTCAAATTCTTCCATATACTTCTCACAGTAATTAAAACTCTGTACCACAGCATAGCAAACTACTATACCCCCCTCCCTCCAACTACCATACCCCATCCAACATCCAACTATAATACCCCCTCTGACCAACTGCCATACCCCCTATCCAACTATCATACTCCCTCCCATCCATCTACAATACTGCCATCCAACTACCATACCCCCATCCAAATACCATACCCCTCCATCCAACTACCATACCACCCCATCCAACTACAATACCCCCTCCATCCAACTAGCATACCCCCTCCATCCAACTAATACCCCCTCATCCAACAATCATACCCACTCCATCTAACTACCATACCCTCGTCATCCAGCTACCATACCCCCATCCAGCTGCCATAATCCCTATCTCCAGCTACCATAACTTCTTCCATCCAACTACCATACCCCATCCCACTACCATATCCTCCTCCATTCAACTACCATACCCCCCATCTAACTACCAAAACACCCTACTACCATACCCCCTGTGACAAAGGGAGTTACTGCCAGCCAGCTATCTGGACTTTTGTAAATAATTATATGTCACTGGTGAATATCAAAATAATATGTGTAAGATATTGTGTAGCAAATGTATTAGAACTGTATGTCATGTGCATATCAAACTGGTTTGTACAGACATGTCTGTTAAAAAAGGTATTTTATAAAGTGCTTGTACTTAAAATGTAACTTCAGCGTCCCCTACTGGAAAAGAACAGAAATGTATGTGCACTATTGTAACTGTTTAAAAGTATATATTTTAACAGTAGAAACTGGAATACAGGAGGTTAACTTCAGAAAAATAACTCAAATTAACTTACTTTATGGCTACACCATAAAAGATGGTGTCTTTCAGTTTCAATGTAGCAAGGAGACAACAATGTATAAAACTATGGTGCTCTCTGTATTGTCTTTAGGGTGGAATAATTCTTAGTCTTGAAATGTGAAGGAATGTAATTGTTTTATGACATCCAGCATCTGAAAAAATCTGAGGTCTATGTGTTTTCATAGGTATTAGCTAAATACTGTAATTTTCCAGCAGTGAGGGTTTCACCTGGGATACAGTCAGATGACAATAAATTATGTCATTCTGCAAGCTATCCCTGCAGTAATATTTGAGATATTAAAGTAAAAAGTCTCTTAGAAAGACAGAGCATTCTGTATTCTGTCTTGGACCTAACAAGAACCATTCACCGCATCTGCCTTGCTCTGATAAAGTAACTTTTTAGAGAGCAGTACACTTCTCTTGGATATAGTCAGGAATATAGCAAAGCTTAGTTTAGATATTTTTCTTTATGTATTTGAGACTGTCCTGCAATGTTGTTTTAAATATTTCCTGTGATTTTGAACTCTGAGGTCACTGTGAATACATGCTAAGTATTTTCTTCTTCTTTTATTATTTATTATTAAATATATTTAAACATTTCATTGTGGCTGATCTGTCTAGAGGTACTTAAGTTTTGAGAGTACTTGCATATTTATTTGGTGACACTGTGTGGACCACTCCTAATAGCCTTGCTCTTGGTCAAACTACCATTTGTATTAATATTAATATTACACAGTAAGATTGGATACCCTTTGTTAAGGACCTTAAAGTAGCCGATAAGGAGTTGGCTGGTGGCAGTGATAAGTACCTTATAGTTTGGGCAAAAGGGGGCATAGCTAGTAAACCCATGCCAGCCTTTCCCAGGTGTGTGTGTGTGTGTGTGTGTGTGTGTGTGTGTGTGTGTGTGTGTGTGTGTGTGTGTGTGTGTGTGTGCTCATGTGTGTGTGTGAAAATCAAACCTCAAAGACTGTGCGTGTGTCAGCTACAGACACCATTTTGAATCCCCTTCTGCAGCTGGATGTTCCCCTCAATGACTGTGTGCCCTATGACTAGATTTAAGCCTATAATTTGTTAAGGTACGGTTTACTCCTTTCAGAGTTGTTTAGTTTGTTTGACTATCATACCAGTATATGTAGTTTTCTGATCTATTAACACTGCACGTCCCTAGTTTGTGCGCCTAGTAATGGCTCCTTGATTCCAATACTGTGTTTTAGTCGCCATTGTGGTCCACAGTGACCGATATTAGTATTTCCATGGTATATGGCTGAAGGTAGTCAATCATTAGCATTTTAGTCTGTCCATGCAGTAGTAATGAGATAGCTGGAATATCCGGGTTTGACCTGCATTAACACATGCTTGTTTTCGGCAACATGGCTATAGTTCTTACTGCCTGCATTGAATGTTTTATTCTGTCTAGCCAGGAAGGGTCTCAAACTGTTTCAATGAGGTACTTAACATCATTACCCTTATGCTAGTGTAATCCCTGGGCTCTACTGTTATTGTATACCTGCTTTTGCTGAGATTTTGTTACATCTGTTTCTTTTTAAGCAAATTAAAGCCTTGCGCTTATTTTACTTTGTTTTAAATCTCATCCTGGTCATCTTCACCCCCCTGAGCCTAACTGTTTTCCACTTTGTCTTTACCCTTTAGAAAACCAATGACCTCATATATTCAGCAGCCCCCCCCCCCAAAATGTAGGTACATCTTTCATAGTGAAAGTGCTCCTAAACTTTTACACTTATAAGCTGCTTTGTACTTTACACGTATTGACAAAATAGCTGACTATAGTGTCTTAGTGCTCACTAAACCAGGGGCAACAGCTGCATATGATCCTCTCATAGCCCCCTCATTCTTCAGACTAACAGACTTCTCTCCACTGACTTCCTTCAATACTCCTTGTAGTTTGGCGACCCTGATCCTCAGAAGTGTATTTGGACCCAGGGCTTATAATTCCATAACAAAAAGATACCTTCAACCCTCTATCTTACTGCCAGGCTTTTCCTTTGGACTTTCACTGGCTAGTGCATGAAATTCGTATTTAACTTTTAAAAACTAGCGCAAGTACTTTCTTTAATTCATCTTTATTGTAAAGCCATCCTATAATATTTTTTCTCTATTCCTGACTTACCTGGTTAGCGTATACACTGATACTGATAGTTCTTATTCTGCAGGCTCATTTCTGCTATCTCTTTGCTAGCTCCAGGTGCTGCCTGCTCCCTTCTCCCTCGCTGAGCTCAGGCTCACTCCACTCCCCTACTCTACCACCATTACCACCCACCCCAGGATTCATTTCTTTTATTCCTAGACAGGCTCCTCCACTTTTCCCTATCCTCCAATCAGCACTTCACTTACAATTTTTAATCTCAATTCATCCATTATCTCATCAAGTCTCATTTCTGACTCTTCTACATAAGATTTTTTTTACTTTATCTACAATCTGACTATCAACCCTGACCTTCACTACAATCTAGCTTCTTTACTATGCCTCTAATAAACCATATCGTCTCTTTCCCTGTCCTGCTAGCTCTGTCACTCCTAGCCCTTTATAATACCTCCTTCCAGTCATACCTTTTCAAAAACAACCCTTCCCCTACCTTGCCAGTAATTGAGGACCTGCATCATGACAATCCAACTGTTCACATCTCTCCATTCCTTTTTGGTACCTCCCCTACTCTACTTTTCTCTCTTAGATATTTTCAAACCCACATCTCTGCTACCACACTATATATATATATATATATATATATATATATATATATATATATATATATATATATATATATATATATATATCACAGACTATTTTCCAAACTACCTTACCCATATTAAACTCCAATGTGACATCCATTCTAATCAAGGCCCAACCCTCACCACATTCTCTACCCCATCTACCCCTAAATCCACATTCCACATTCTGACAGCTCCCCTAACTCCACACCTAATTCCTATCTGCCACTGAAAAAAGTAATTCTGACCTTCCCATCATTAACATCAACCTCAGAAGCTTGATAAACAAAGTACATGAATTTCATGCTGCTATTGCCCTTTACTTCCCTGGTATAGCTGTCATTACTGAAACATGGATTAAGCCTCATATTAAATCTGAAGAATTTCTTCCCATTAGTTAGAACATCCGCAGAACTGATAGAGTATGTAGACATGGTGGTGGGTTTGCCATTTCATTTAAAGACAATCTTAAATTGGCACAACTTAACTCTACTCCACCTGATATCCCTAACTCAGAAGTTTCAGTAGCATGCCTAGATATGAATAATCATAAGTCCATTATATTTACAGCAATCTACCTGCCCCCTCCTAATAACATCCAAAGTATTGAAAACATCCTTGAATGGGCCTATACCAACTTCAGCCATAAAACATCCTTGAATGGGCCTCTACCAACTTCAGCCATAGAATTAATATATTTGGAGATTTTAACCTTGACTGGACTACCTGCTCTTTTAACCCCCTACTAACTTTATAAACCTGTACAATTTCTGTCAAAACAATTAACCAGCCCATCAAACATGCCAACAGGCAATCTATTCTTGACTGGATTTTAGCAAACAAATTCAATATTAGCTATGATTCTGGGTCTCTCCTTGACACACTAATTGATCACTTCCCTACCTACTTGATTAGAATATATACACACAATTCCTGTAACTTTTCATTTCACTACATTCTCAATAAAAATACTTTTCTCCTATCGTATTTAATACTCTTCTTCAACAATATGACTGGGCACCTCTAAAAACTCTTCAATTGGACTGTGCAGTACAGTACTTCAATAGTGCTTTCCTACAAATACTTAATGATCTAGTTTCAATTAGAAAAAATTGTACCAAATCCAAACAGCTTCTCTGGTTGTCAAAATACAAACTTCTTCTACAAAAACAAAGGGACAGAGCCTGGTATCTCTTTCAGAATAATAGAAGTAAACAAAATCTCATTACCTACCAACAACTTTAATATCAAACCAAAAAACTAATTAAACAATACAAAAAACTACTTTCAAACAAGTCAGCTAAAATACCAGAAAAATCCCAAAATATTCTAGTAAACAATCAACCCTCCTTCTCAACCCAGGAAAACCCACTACCCCAGTCTCAGCTCTGACCAACAGAAATGATTGCATAGCCACTCAATTTAACTCACATTTTATTAACTTAATAACCTCTCTAATAAATAAAACCCCTAATACGCCTCTGTCCATACCTCAAACCTTCAATAACAATTCGAACCTCCCCTATCTCAAACCTATCCAAACAAGTTATGTTAAAAATCTCCTTTCTAAACTAAACCCTTGCACACTAGCTGCAGACCAGTTACCTGGTGACTTTATACAACAAGCTGCTACTTCTATCACTTACCCTATATCTATTCTCATTAACTTACCCTATATCTTGTCTCATTAACCATTCTATCTCTGAACAGTACGTACTACTCCTCTGGAAAATATCTCACATCATACCCTTACATAAAGGCAGTCCCTCTACTGATGTATCCAACTACAGACCCATAGCCATTTTCTTACCACTTGTCAAAAATCTTAGAAAAATGTATACACAAACATATCTTAGACCACTTTCTGTCAAGTACTCTATTATCTAATACACAACATGGCTATCAGCCTAGGCATAGCTCCAGTACAGCTCTAATTAGTGTTATTAATACCATAAATCAACTCAAAATAAAAAAAAAACAACTAGTGTCTGATGCCTTCCTAGATATGCCAAAAGCATTTGACACTGCATCTCATCACATACTTCTCAATAAACTGACTTTCTACCACTGCAGCTCTGAAGCCCTAAGCTGGTTTCATAGCTACCTTTCAGATAGGAAACAAACCACTTTATGGGGCAATAAACTCCCCTCCCCAGCTCCCTATAAGTGTAGGAGTCCCACAAGGATCTATCCTTGGCCTACTTTTATTCACAATTTTTACCAATGACCTAAACTCCTCAGCAAATCCAGCCTTAATCATACAATATGCTGACAATGCTTCCCTAAACTGCTATGCCCCCTCTATCAAGGAACTCCAAGAAAAAACTCAGGCAGCCCTCCACAATATTGAAAACTACTTAACAGCCCATCAACGTATACTTAACCGCAATAAAACCAAGCTTATGGTCTTCTATAATACCTCAAGAACCACCAAACTACCACCTATCTCTATTTCCCCTCCAATGGCACAAAAATAGAACCTATTGAACATACAAAACTTCTTGGTGTCACAGTTGATAGTGGACTTAAGTTTGACAAACACCTTGCACTCACAACTAAAAAGGTTCATGTCAAACTGGGTTCTCTATATAGGGATAAATCGTATCTTACTCACCATGCCAGACTCGCAACAGCCAGAACCCATCTCTTATCTTCCTTGCTTTACTGTTCACAAAAATTTACCAGTCTTCGCAAATCTGAACTGAATAGCCTTGAATCTTTCTATAACAAAATAGCCAACTTTGCCACTAATCAGTCTCAAAGATCTCAGCATTGCACTGACCTTCTGCAGCTGAACTGGTTAGAGGTCCCTAGCCTGCTTACTGTGACTCAGCTACTAACTGTCTATATAGTCTTATACAACCCTGACAACTGCCTAGCTCTAGCTGAACTGGTCCAACCCTACACTAACCTAAAATCTCTTAGGTCTGCTGATAGAGCATTGTTGAAGGTTAACAAAACCCAAAACTCTCACTGGGTCTCCTTATACTCACATATCATTGCCAAACACTGGAATTCTCTACCTCAGCATATTATGTCCATCAGTGATACACATTCATTTAAACAGTCATTAAAGGAATATTTCCCCAAACATAGGCTTTGCTCATGTTTTCCACCAGGCTAACTAATTTAACCCCTTACTGCCTATCTTCCTTCTCTCCACCACCAACTGTCAATATTTCTTGGCAATTGAGCCTTCTTAGCGTCAGTATATGATATTTTTATCCTAAAATATATATATATATATATATATATATATATATATATATATATATATATATATATGGGTTCATGTCAAACCAACAACATATTAAAATAACGAAAGTCACTACAGCGAAACGAAACCATCGACAGTTCAAAACATCGACAGTACATGTATACAAAAGTACAGCGCTAACATGGGTCCTGCAAGGGGGAAGTAGTATGGGTACAGTATCATATCATATCCTTTACTTCCCCCTGGCAGGACCCATGTTAGCGCTGTACTTTCGTATACATGTACTGTCAATGTTTTCGTTTCGCTGTACTGACTTTCGTTATTTTAATATGTCGTTGGTTTGACATGAACCCATATATATATATATTTGTTTTGTCTTTATGAATAGTATAAGCTTATTGTGCTACCATTGCTATATGCTTTTTGATACAATGTCAAGGAACTTGCATTTGAACTCCTATTGTAATTGTCATATGTACAAATGTATAATTATGTAATCTTCCTTGCAGCCTTTCTCTCTGGGTCTCCTCTGAAAATGGGCTTCTGGCCCAGATGTAAATAAATAAATAAATAAGTAAATAAATATTTGGGCAGGGACACAAAGCACTGGTTGAACAGAGAGGGTGCTGGAGGTCTTAGCTTGGCCACTCAGCTGAGATCACAACTCTATAGCTGTGCCAGGGGAGAGCCTTACTGGGGATCTGGAGAAAGAATGAGAAACCAGCCCCAGACTGACTGCGGTCTCTGTGTGGTTTTAAGAAAATTTTCACTTGATGCAGAGAGCTGCATCTGGAAATATTGTGTGTGTACCTGTTATCCTTCCAGTGCACATCTTCCAATGGTGCCAGTGGTGAGGATTGAAGCTCCTTGATTCCCCCTCACACCCCCCATCCAACTAATATACCCCCATCCAACTGTCATACCCTCCAAACTACCATAGCCCCCTCCATCCAACTACCATTCCTGCCACCATCCAACTACCATACCCCTCTACCATAGCCCCCTCCGCCCAACTACCATACCCCCATCCAACTACCATACCCCCTCCAACTACCATACCCCCATCCAGCTATCATACCCCTTCATTCAACTACAATACCCCCTCCATCCAACTACAATACCCCCCTCTATCCAACTACCATACTTCTCTCCATCCAACTACCATACCCCCATCCAACTACCATACTGCCCTCAATCCAACTACCCCCTCCGTCCAAATACCATACCCACCTCCATCCAACTACCATACCCCACTCTAACTACTATACCCCTACCGTACCCTCTTCATCCAACTACCATGCCCCCTCCATTCAGCTACCATATCCACTCCATCCAACTCCCATACTCCCCTCCATCCAACTACCGTACCCACCTCCATCCAACTACCATAACCCCCTTCCATCCAACTACCATACCCCCTCCATCCAACTACCATAACCCCCCTCCATCCAACTACCATGCCCCTTCCATCCAACTACCATTCCCCCTCCATCCAGCTACCATATCCCCTCCCTCCAACTACCATACCTCTCCATTCAACTACCATACCCACCTCCATCCAACTACCATAATCCCCCTCCATTCAACTACAATAACTCTCTCCATCCAACTAACATAGCCCTACCATACCCCCTTCCATCCAACTACCATACCCCTTCTCTAACCCCCCTTCATTCAACTACCATACCCTTCCACATCCATCTTCCATACCCCCTCCATGTCACCTGCTACCCATGAAACATATTTATGTAAACTGATATCCCTTTCTTTCAAACCTAACATTATTCTCTTGGTAGACCTCAGCTATCTTTCCATTAACTGGGAAGCCTACAGCACCACAAACAACTACACAAGGATTCCTGGAATTCATTAATGCCAGCTCTTTAGAACAATATGTTCAAGCCCTGACTAGGGGTTCAGAAATATTGGTTCTGATCCTTAGCAATATAGCCTCCCTAATCTTAACATCTACAGTTACCATATCAGTGGCAAAATCTGATGCCCACTCAGTATCCCTCACCTGATTTACCACAAAGTCTTTCTATATTTAGAGAGTACTCAAAGGCCAGCTGCAGCTGATGGCCTGATGATTCTTAAGCCCCCTCTTCACCTTGATAATCCTACCTCGCATGCTGCCACATCTGCAGATAATTTCTTTGTCCACCTGAAAGCATGCATTGAAGGATCAGTCCCTGTAAAACACAAATACAATGTCAAATTCAGGAATAAACTCTCATGCAAACAAACTACACAAGAAGAGGAAGGAATTTATAGTCTATAAGAGCAAACTTAATACCCAATCATCCAGAGGAGAAGTCAAAAAGACCAACAAAGAATTAAAAAAAATCAAACCCTGCAAAAGCAAGTGCAAATTGAAACTTGCTGCCTATGCTTAGAACAATAACAAAGCCTTCTTCAGCCATGTCAAAGACTTTGGAAGTAATGCCCAGCAATGCATAGAGATAATACAGAAAACAAAACACACTCATCCCTTGAAGACAGACAAAATAGTAATGGACAAATTCAGGTCAAAGTTTTCTCCCCTATCTCCTCATAAGTTACTGCAACATATTAATATACCAACATCACCCACTCTGATTACTTTTGAGCAAGTCCTGAGTGCTCTATCCAAGGCCAAAAATGCCACTTCAAGGAGTCCTGATATTGTGCCAAGCTGCCTTTTTGTCAATACCAGGCTGTCTGGTAGATTCGCTACTAAGTCTATTCAGCCTTAGCCTCTCTGCTGGATTTGCTACAGGGGTGAGAATAAGTGCTGTACTCATCCCAGTCCATAAAGGAGGATGCACTACTGATTCTGGAAACCATAGACCAATAAACTGCACTAGCTTTACTTGTAAGGAAACAGAATGCATCACTAAGAAACTTTTAAGAAAGGGCACAGGCAGTATATGAGCTCTGGACCAAAACCAGTTTGGATTTGTTAAATGCAGATCCTGCCTCCTGAAGCTGTTGGACTTCTTTTAGCAAGTCACTGATGCATTAGATGCAGGCATATGCATAAGATACAAATGTGTTCTGTTCGCCCTGCCTACTTGGACTTGGCCAAGGTCTTTGATACCATTCCATGTCCTGGTATTATCAATAAGTTAATCAAACTAAATGTAAATCCCTATGCTCCCCACTGGACAGCAAACTGGCTTGCTGCTCACCACTGGACAACAAACTGGCTTGCTGCTCCCCACTGGACAGCAAACTGGCTTGCTGCTTCCCATTGGACAGCAAACTGGCTTGCTGCTCCCCACTGGACAGCAAACTGGCTTGCTGCTCCCCACTGGACAGCAAACTGGCTTGCTGCTCCCCACTGGACAGCAAACTGGCTTGCTGCTCCCCACTGGACAGCAAACTGGCTTGCTGCTCCCCACTGGACAGCAAACTGGCTTGCTGCTCCCCACTGTACAGCAACCTGGCTTTCTGCTCCCCACTGGACAGCAAACTGGCTTGTGCTCCCCACTGGACAGCAAACTGGCTTGCTGCTCACCACTGGACAGCAAACTGGCTTGCTGCTCCCCACTGGACAGCAAACTGGCTTTCTGCTCCCCACTGGACAGCAAACTGGCTTGCTGCTCCCCACTGGACAGCAAACTGGCTTGCTGCTCCCCACTGCACAGCAAACTGGCTTGCTGCTCCCCACTGGATAGCAAACTGGCTTGCTGATAGAACTGAATCCATTAGTACTGGAGGCATGATGTCATTGAAAGGAGTAGTTACTAGCAGAGTTACCCAAGTATCAGTCCTAGGACCACTTCTCTTTTGTATTTACTTCTCTGAGACAAGCATCAAAGGCTATGACTAAAGTTCATGAAATTAGTATTGCTTCAATCTTTGATGTCAGCCAGAAGTGCTCTTTGCAGTCCTCGCAATGTGCCCACAAATAACTCTTTCTGCAATTCATATGGAGTTACATATAGTGGTAACATATCAAAGTATGATTATGCATTCTTTTTTTTATAATACCCATTGATCCTGTGAGAAAACCAGATATAGTAGTCCATGAAAAAAGAAGACAAGAGTAGCACTGAGCATTGAAATTACTGCACCGTAATCTTCCCATCAGTCATTTAAATTCACCAGAAGAGCCTAACAAGCATCAACAGATGATGTCTGTATAGCAGCTTCAACCTAAATGCCAAGAAATATGTGACATTGTGCCATTTCGCAAACCTGGGCAGCCATGAACCTACCACGTAGGTGACACGCATGTGAACATTAACTCAGTCATTAAGGATCTGGGCACTTTTGTTGACGATGAGCTATCCATTGTTAACCATGTATCCACTGTTATTAGGAAATCCTTTTTCCTTTTATCTAGTTAGACTGAACACCAGAGTATCTCTTCTAAATCTAAGGAAGTTATCATCCGCTCCTCATTAAGCACATAACAAAATATAATGCCACCTGTGCTATGTGCTCTTATAAGCATATGCCCCAGCTTGCGGTAGTGTTGTGTGACTTGCTGTTCTGTGTCTAAGTATTGCTAATCTCTGTCTCTATTTGATTTTGGATTGGAGTTATTCATTTAAGGTTTTGCTTCTTCCATTTTTATCTTTACTCTTGCATTGCATTTTGTTTAGTTTTATTTTTGTTCTTTTTGGAGTTTTAAGAGTTCTTGGATACTGTCAGTTAGAAAATAATTGTTTTGTAGATAGTGAATAAAATCCAGATAATTAAAGGGAAGAGCTGAGAAATAGCATTCCTCATTTAACTACAAATATTTAGTGACATCTTTATTTGTAGTGGTATGTGACTTGCTGTACTCTCCCTAAGTATTGCTCATTTCTGTCTGCATTTTATTTTTACTACCCACCCACTCTACTCCTGTAGTGCTTTGAAACTTGGTGGCTTTTGAGTTGCTCACCCTTACAAACAGTGTTGACATCTAAGAACAAAGTCCAAGGTATGAACCAATTTGCTTTTCCTATCCTAAATTACAGTTTTGGAGCAATTGACTGGCTCCAAAAGGTGTTGGATCAGTTGGACAGGAAAACAAGAATGATACTTCATGTTCATCAAATGATTTATAGAACTCAGTGTATACCAAGACTATATATTCCCCATTCTGAAGGTGATATGGACCTCCTCAAAATTAATTACATGTATAGATCTGCAACTGTGGTGCTGCATATACATCTGCTGATGTCACAAGACCCCAATGTAGTGAAAGTTTTAAAACATGAGGAGAATAAGTCTAAGATGGCTTCCCAGCTTAGTTTAGCAGAAGCATATCAATGTCAAGTGGGAATGAAAATCAAACCAGAAGTAGATGAAAATCAGGCAGCAACTGAATGCGCAAAAAAAAAAACACACAAAAAAAAGTATTTAAAATGAAGGATCAGATGAGAAGGCAGGAAATGTGGAAAATGCATAACTCTTGGAACAACCTCATGTTGATCAGGATCGAACACAGGAATTGTTAAAAAGAGGTGATTTTAAACCAAAAGACAAAAGGTTAATATTGATGGCCCAAGATAGCAGGCCACATGCATATTGGTTTACAAAGTTCATTGAACATGTGGGAGAAACAGACAAATGTAGGTTTTATAAAACAGAATTGGAAACAGTCACACATCTTGTTGCTGGTTGTGATATACTAATGGCAGAAAGACAGAATACTGAAAGGCATAATAATATGGCAAGACATTACTGAATTAGCTGAAAAACACTGGAAACATGAGCCATAAAGTACTATAGAAAATGATGAAGTTTATATAATATGGATCACCCATTACTAACAGTTCAAAGAATAGATGCAAGAAAACCAGACATAGGTAGTCCATTAAAAAAAGACAAAAATAGCATTGATCATTGAAATTTCTACACCCTATGACTACAGTGTCTTATGTACACATAGACGCAAAGTCATAAAATACCAGGATTTGCAGGCACAAATGAGGGAAATGTGAAAGAAGGATACCCAGACAGTTTCAGTTGTAGTAGGTTTTACGGGTCTTATAAAAAATGATTTACAATCGTATTTGTATATGTTACTGATACATGTAACTCCATATGAATTGCAGAAAGAGTCATTTCAGGGCACATTGTGGGTCCTGCAAAGAGCACTTCTGGATAACATCAAATACTGAAACAATACTACTAATCTCATGAAGTTTAATCATATTTTGACTTAGGAAGGAATAAGGTCCATTCCCATCATGGTATTAGAAACCCAAAAGACTTGGAGAAATTAAAAAAGGCACACCAATGTTCCCGGACAAGACTGAGTAAGGATAGAGTCATTGTTAGCTGCCTTTCCTGGGCTAGAATTCATCAAGTCACACAGGCACTGGGGTCACTGAACAATAGGTACCAGTATGACTCATAGTCCATATGGGTGTTAATGACCTGAGATGTACCTGTCTTGACTCTATGAAGCACGACATGATTAAGGTTGCTGATTATGTGTCTTAGGCAGGTATGCACCTAGCACTGAGCAGTATACTACCTTTTCCAAAGATGATGCCATGTTACCAACAGAAAATGATTGATTTTAACAATTGACTTAGCTTCTGGTGTCAATTCAAGGGCTATGATATCTGATGGCATGGGAAGACATGGTTGACAGACTACTCTGCTTTGTCAAGGATGGTCTGCACTTATCCCCTCTAGGCTTTTGGATATTGGCAAAGACCTTTTCAACCCCCCATTGTGGCTTTGTTTAGGCAATGCCAAAGTGATAAAACTTCCAGACTTAACTGAATCTATGAACGCATATCTGAAAGTGGTACTGCTCAATTCTAGAATTCTTAATAAGAAACTCCATTCCCTGCAAGCATTCCTTCATCTCCCTGGAGAGTGTAGACATCTGTGGAGTAACAGAGACATGGTTTAAGGTCACAGGCAGTACCCCAGCAATGTAAGGTTATAATCCCTTTCATAACTATAGACTAACTGCACAGGAGAGATCTAAAGGTGGAGGAGTTTATGTCTATATTAAAAACAACCTCACATCCAGACTAGTTAAAGTGTATGACCCACTGAAACTCATACATGTGCAATTCACCATAAACAGAGGATTGTACCATATCCCTGCAACTTATAGATCCCTCTTCATATCTCAGGAAACCTATACCACCTATCACAGTGTACTAGAGTCCCCCAATATGATCTTCATGGGGGATCTCAACTACCCCTTGATAGATTGGGAATCCTACACCAGTTCTAAAGCACAAGCCCATTGATTCTTAAACTTCGTTAATACCAACATCCTGGAACAGCTGGTTGCTTCTCTTGCCATGGGTACAAACAGTCTTGACCTTGGACTCATAAACATGGGGGAGTTGATGTTTCTCACCCAATGTAATATCTTCACTCTTCAGATCTGACCATAAGGCAGTACTACTTGAAATGAAAATTAAAACGGGATCTAGTGAAACCAAAAACCTTTAGGAACTATTCCAAAGCTAATCACTCTCTACTAAATGACACCTTGGCTAAATTCCAAGTACCCCCAAACCCAGTAAACATCATAGTACATGCTGAGCTATTTACAAAATCCCTGAACAGACATATTTACATCTGTATAGAGTGAGCTGTGCCCAGAATAAGACAAACTCAAAAGACAAGCCACTCTGATGTAATCACAATATTAATTGGTTATACTACAAAAACAAAATCTTAGCCAAGCTTAGGAGGAACAAAGCACAACATACTAAAAAAAACCCTGACCAATGTAAACAGGAAGCTAAGAGGGTTAATTAATACTTCATAAGTTAAATTTGAAGAAAAATATAGTTTCTCAGACAAAGGACAACCACAAAGCTTTCTACAGCTGTATCCATAACTGTGGGATGGGAGCTTGGCATAATGGTTAAGGTTCTTACGTTATAAACACGGGGTGCAGGGTTTGATTTTCACATGGTGTAAATGGCTATGCTTAAAATGACCACAAAGGCAGTTAGCCATGTACTAAACTATGAACCTCAAGGGAAATTCACAACAATATGCAGAACCTATTCTAAATGGCATCACTGACACTGAACCAGAAGCCATTGTCAACCTTTTGGCTGACAGGTGCAGCTCAAATTTCTCCCCTCATAGTCCAAAGGAAATACCACATACCACAATCCTCCAACCATTATTACAGAACAGGTCTTCAATTCACTTTCCAAGCCAAAAACACTACATTGATGGTCCCCAATAACATCCCAAAATGCTTACTAAATACTATGAAACATGACCTCTCTGGGCCACTTGAATCACTTTTCATTGGTGTCTACAGTCAGGTTTTGTGCCTAAGGAATGGAGGTTGGCTTCAGTCATTTCCCTGCACAAAGGAAGCCCAACCACTGATATGGGTAACTACAGGACCATAGTCTGACCAGCCTCATATGTAAGGCCATGTAAAGAATCATCATGCACATAATAAATGAGGACATAGGTAACTTGCAAATGCTAGACCTATCACAGTCCAGCTTTGTTAAACGAAGGTCATGACTATTAAATCTGGTGGAATTCTTTGAGAGGGTCACCAAAGCGATGGATGAGGGCAAGGCTGTGCATACAGCTTACCACATCCTGGCCAAGGCTTTTGATACAATGACCCACTCAGGTATTATAGTCAAGTTCAGTGAATTAGATATAAACCCTTTTATCACCCACTGGCTAGCCAACTGGCTCACTGACAGGATCCAGGATTTCAAAATAGGTGACGCCAACTCCACCAACAGGTCAGTCAGTAGCAGAGTCCACCAGAGCTCAGTACTAGGTCCACTCCTTTTTGGCATATATTTTTCTGAAATGGATGAAATGCTGAGGTTTTATGGCTGACTGAGTTTGCAGATGATTGCAAGTGAGTGGTTATCATCAACTCACCTGCAGACACTAGCATTCTTCAAGAAGTCCCATCTCTAACTAACAAATGGTGTCAAAGCCATGGTCGTAAACTCAGTGCTAAGAAATCCATAATTCTACCATTTGGGAAGTCCACCATTCTGGCTAATTGCCATGTTGATAATATTCCCCTAAGAGTCGACCCAGTAGTCAAGGATCTGGATACACACATAGACAGCAGCCTTAACTTCGACCACCACATGGCCAAAGTGGTTAGGAAATCATTTTATGTTGCATAGCTTATAAGGGCATGGCATCTTAGTTCAAAGAGCTAATTATCCCACTGTACTCTGCCCTTTTCAGGCCAGTCATAGAGAACAATGCTCCCTTCAGTATGTATCTGACCAGACATATGCAGCAAAAAGAATGACCTCAGAGGTTCCTTACAAAAAGAATACAAGTTGTAACAAACTTGCCTTATGCAGAATGCCTTAAAGCCCTTTCCTTCTACTCAGTCTCCTATAGTTTGCTGATGGATGATCTATGCCTAGCTTACAAGGAATCCACAAACACCGCACTTATGAATCTCCTGCATATTTGTAAGTCAAACTCTGCCAGAAATACAAGGTCTAAGGACCTGAATTTTGTCTGTGACTGAAACAGAAAATGCTGGAGAGATAGATAGATGTTCTGGATACTACCCCTCCTATGGAACAGGTTTCCCATCCATGTGAAGCTAAGTTCATCTATTAGCCATGGGGTGGGGATTAGGAAATCTACACTAGGCCTGGAAACCATGTCCCTTATGAACAGAGGTAGCTTATAAATTACTGGGCGTCAATGTCCTGCTTGGATACATGATGTCATTATTTTTCCAGGAAAACTTGGCTAGGCATAGAAAGTTCCCTATGTCACTAGCCAGGTAACAATATTATATAAATCTGTGAATCTATGAGAAACCACAACATTTCCTCACTAAGACAATCAAGAGAATGTTTTCCTTGTGCTACACAGACTGCTTTACAGTGCTCTCTCTCTCTCTCTTTTTCTATGCCTTGGCTACAAAGCCACAAAATTCAATCCTGTGTGACCTCCTGTAGAGCCACAAAACAAACAACACCCTAAACACCTGCACAAGAAATTTAAACATCCACCAAAACATAAACAGAACCTGCTGGTAAGGTAAACACCTCTCCCACAGAATTTCCCTTTTAAGGAAAGGACTTCCCTTGTATTTAAAGCAAAGTAGCACCCTGACCCTTTTCATATGTAACTTGGACAAATGTATAGACAATCATAAATACATGGCAAGTCAGGGCCTTCAAGCTCTCATTGGCAAGAGTTGAAATGGGTATTAATTATTCATGTCAGCTGGTGCTTACACTTTGGGATTTTGTGGCTAGGCTACAAACGGTCAGCTGGATCAATAGCCTATTATTAACCCATGAAGTTATGAACCTGTAGTTTGCTCTTTGGGTACACCAGCCTTCTATCATTTTAGATGTCTAATTGCTTCAATAAAGTCCCCCTTTTCTATCCGTTTGCTCAGTTCAAGCGTCTCTTTACTATTCAACACCTGTCCCACCCACTTCCTTCCTTCCTCCTCTTTCTGTTTCCTACATAACTCTTCATAATAATTGCTAAACACTTTTTTAATATCCTTATTACTTTTGCTTTCCACGCCATCCCATCTCTTATTCCAGAAATTTAGCCCTTCTCCCTCTGAGCCTTTCTTTTCTACATCAGCATCTTCATTTCTATGGTGCCATTTATCCATCACCATTGATGTACAACCTATTTCTATCTAAATTAATTATTACATTGAACTTCCCTCTCATGATTAGTATATCCTCTGTTCCCTCAGTCTTTTAATCTGCCCTACCCACTTACAAAATATCCCTGTCCTATCAGGGTGCTCAGGACTAAACATGTAGAATGAGGCCTAACCATGAATTCCTTCATTCGAGGTGCCCGATGTATATACTTCTAACCCCTTCTCCCACCTATTTTGAAAGTTTTGTTATATAATGATATACAAAGCTCCCCTATTACTAACAACTTAAACTTTGTTGTAAAATGGACAGGCTTTTTTCATATTTTGATTGATGACGGATTACATTGAAGGGGAGTCTCTCAATTTACAAGAATATGGTGACGGACCAGGACAGAGTAGTGGAGGAGCTACAAGAGATACATTGGAAAGGCTCATTGAATGGAAGTCAGATACATTGAATAAGTCAATGCCTCTCATGACTCACAGTTACAGCCCATCAGAGTGACCCTGGCCTAGCAGCAGATGGGTCTAATGGAACAATGTGCTGTTTCAAAAATCCACTCCAGTAGCATTCAAACAATTCAATTACGTTCTCAAAGACTGTTGTTAAAGATTGACAGTTTTGAAAATTAAGCACAGCATAATAATCTTGTAGTAATCTGTTTACTAGAAAATGTAAAGGAGGCATACCAACCACATTTATCAAAAAGGAACTGTGTTGTAGTTTAACATATCAGCAGCACTTGTTATTGAAAGGTTCATAAAATTACACCTAGAAAATGGACAAATAATTTAGCACACTGTTTTATCTTTAAATGTTTGACTTATAATGACAGGGAGGTTAGATTGTGCAAGGCCAGAGAAAAGGCAACAATCTTACAATTAATGGCTGTCAGGTAAAGATCACACTTGATTAAGGGTTGCCATATACATTAAAAGAGGAGAAATAGTGTCACAACTTTGTGTTTGTAGACATGGGGTATTCAGTTAATCTCCCTTTACTAGACACTTTGTATGGTAAAAGGAGGCCTACTCAGATTCAGTTACACTCTCCTCAAGGGGCTATCATTTTCTTTAAAAGTGCAGGGCCCAGTCTCCCACCATCATATATTAAAATGGTACCTGTTTTCCTTGCATACTGTTCCTGCTAGGAAGAAAAGACAGAGATCAGTGTACATGTCATTAACCAAGCAACATGTCCAGAAGAAATTGAGAGAAAAATGAAAGCAAATTGCAAGAAAAGGTGCCAAGCTCATGTTCCCTTTAAGTAACACTTGCTTTCAGTAATTACAGTTCATCAGAATAGATTTGAATCACTGCATAGCTGTTCCTTGGATACAAATGAGGATACTTCTACTGAAGTCTAGCTCTCTATCCCCAAAATGTCTTTAGAAAAAGTAGACTGTTTAGAAAAATATTGCTATGACTCTGTCAGATTTAACCGGGGATATGATATCTGAAGATGATATCTTTCACTCTGCAACTTAATGAGCCAACTTCTTAACCACCTATTACCAAGCTTGACTGGAGGTAGTTATCTACTAGGAGGGTATATTTCTGGGAGGGAAAAGTGCATGCTGTATTGCTGAGGTGATGTCAGTTTGATTTTTATGGGGTGAATTTAGTGATCATTATCTCCAATTTACCCTTCTATTACTCCAATCACCCCCCAAGGAAATGCTCTCCACAATTTCTCCACCAAGCAAACTGCTTCACTGGGCCTTGATAATATCCCAGGATGCCTCCTCAATAACATGAAACATGACCTGACAGGCCCACTAGACTCTCTGTTTAACCATAGCCTCCAGACAGACTTTTTGCCACAAAATGGAGAACTGCAGCAGTGATACCTCTACACAAAGGGGTGGGCATTCTACAGATCTGGAGAAATACAGACCCATAAGTCTGACTAGTCTTATATGCAAGGCCATGGAAATAATTATCAGGGATCTGATATACAATGGCATAGGAAACATAAAGACTTTGAACTCTACCCTTTTCAGTTTTGTTAAAGAAGGTCATTATACTTAACTGGTGGACATCTTTGAGCAGGTCACTAAAGCTATTTATGACAGCAAAATAGTACACACTGCCTGCTTTGATCTGGTCAAGGTGTTTGACACAATAATTCACTAGGATGTTGTAGATGAATTTACAAAATTAGGCATAAATCCATATGTTTCCTGATGGATAGCCAACAGACTCACTGATAGGATGCAAGATGTTAGGACAAGGGAATCACCATCCCCAAAAAGGCCAGTCATTAGTGGAGTTCCACAGAGATTGTTGCAGAGGCCTTTCATTTTTGTCATCTACTTCTCTGAAGTCAAGGTAAACATCACAGATCTCTGGCTTTGGCTACAAACTTTACAAATGACTGCAAACTAGGTGTTATCATTGAATCTCCTAAAGACACACCCTCGGATTCAATAAACTCCATACAGGAATAGCGCTATTCCTGCACTGAGTGGTTCATGTCCATATAGCATTAGTATTAACAGCTGCATGCCTTGCATATTCATGAAGGCAAGCTGCTGGTAAAGCTAAATGGACACAAACAGTGAACGAGTGCAGGGGGCGTGTTTATGTAGTGCACAAACATTGAACACACCCCCTGCACTCAGAAAGTGCCATATGGCACTTTCTAAAAGTAGTTTGGCATAATATTAGAGAACTTCTGGAGCATTTCTCCCCGGGCCTCCACTGAAAACAGGCTCTGTGGAACCTAGTTGGACTTTCCCGGTCAACAAATGTTAAAAAAAAAAAAAAAAAAAATTCCAGTGTCCGCAGAGACTGAAATGAAATAAATCTGTGGACACTGAAATACATAGTGGAGCAAGAAAGCAATGCAGGGGGCGTGTGACAGGTTCTGTCACACGCCCCCTGCATTGTAAAAGTGACGTATGGACATAGCCTCATACCTAGCAAGAAATCTGGACAAAGGCACAAATAATGGGAGGATAAAGCCCTAAAAATAGGGACAGCTTTTAAATATAGCTCTTACAAATTTAGGAAGTTGATAGGAAATGGCTTATGGATTAGCATGAATTTTCTGAAGGATAGAAGTCTGAAACTCAAATGTATGCCATGATTTTCTGACTGCAGTCCTTAATGTCTTGCCAGAAAACCACAATCTGAACAGAAACAGGCCAAAAGTATGAGACAATAACCTGGACATTATGCAAAAATCTGTACAGTTAAGAGGTATGCATAGCCCTCAACTGTACAGGTTTCTGCAGAATACCCAGAAGTCTGCCTCACATACCTCTTAACCTCCTAGAGCCAGAAAGCTGTGCAAAGCCATAAATAATGGGTGTACAAAGGCACATAACTAGGGACACATTTTAAAAAGTGCACTGACAAACCCAAAAGCTGACAGAATGAAAGCTTTTCAGTAGCACATACTTCCTGCAGGGTAGAAAGACTGAAACACAAATGTCTGCTATGTGAAAGTGTCATACGGCCATAGCCATTAACTGTACAGCTGTCTGCAGAATGCCCAGCTGCCTTCCCCACATACTTCTCACCCTCCTAGAGCAACAAAGCAGTACAAAGCCATAAATAACAGGTGGACAAAGGCACATAAATAGGGACACATTTTAAAAAGTGCACTGACAAACCCGAAAGCTGACAGAATAAAAGTTTTGCAATAGCACAGACTTCCTGCAGGGTATAAAGACTGAAACACAAATGTCTGCCATGTGAAAGTACCATATAGGGAAATCCCTCAACTGTACAGGTGTCTGCAGAATGCCCAAATACCTGCCTCACATACCCATCAACCTCCTAGAGTAATAAAGCTGAACAAGGACATAAATAGTTAAATTTTTTTTTCTATACTAAGGCATGTTTAAGCTGAGCGGGTGTGCATGTTATGGCCCTCTGCCCAGCATTGCTTAAACATCCCAGAGGAGATAAATAAAAATATACAGCTAAAAGCCCCAAGCTGCGATAGTGTAGTGTTTATAGTCCGGGCTTTACATGCAAGTGTTCATGGTTTGAGTACCAAGACAGAGAATTTCTTTTTACATAGGAAAGAAGTATTAAAAACCATTATTTCCATCTTAAAGCATGTGGTAATTGATGCTTGTCAACCAGGTAGTGTAGCTGGTGCATAATGGAAGTGTGAGTACATATAACATGTGAAACCACCCATGTATACACAAGAGTCCCATACAGTATAGTCACACCACTTGCTAATGTAATGAAAGCACATAGAGGGTTGTCATGTAAAGTAAATCATATAGACTTACTAAATGAATTAATTATTCTGATAATTTTTTAAAAATGAAAAGTGAGCACTGGTTGGCAATGCTCAGCTATGCTTACTAGGTTTAAGCATTGCTTAGATGTGAATGCTAAGCAGCAGGTAGCTCAGCTAAGTGGATCTGTGCACTGTTAAGCAGTGTTCAGCAATTACCCCTTTAAGCACTGTTCAAGTCAGCTTAGCAGATTGGTGCACTGCTTAGCGGAGTTTAACATGTTCAAAATGGTCCAATGATGGAAAAGGGTGGGAATATCACCTTATTTAAATAGCGCAAGTAGGAATACAGCCAGAATCAGTTATAGTTCATCTGTGCAGGTACTATGGCTGGTGTAGGTGAAGGAGTGCGCTTTTGGGTGCAGAGCCAGAGCATTCAGGAGTCCAGGGTCATGGCTGGACTCCTTGTTGAAAACCATGAGGAGAGACTGCTGCAGGGCCAGTACCAGGGCTCACAATACAAAGCAGAGGCCTGGGACCATCTCGCATGTGATCTCACCAGTGCTACTGGCATCCCCTGGACTGATAAGCAGGTACGGCACCACTATGCTGACCTAAAGCAGAGGAAGGGGGCACTCTTGGCCCAGTGGATCCAAGATGCACGAGCATGGAATGCTCCAGTAGTGAGTAAGTATCGCTATCAAGTAGTTTTTAGCAAATACTAGCCTGAGAATGCGATAGACAGGTATGCATAATGTTTGTTTTTCTTCACTACAGCTGCAGCAGAGAGGGCTAGTAATGTAGAAGTCCATGCCGACAGACTGCTGAGGCTGTGCTGACAGGCTGGTGTGTACAAGTCTATTTTGCAGTATATTGTGCAAATAGCTAGGAAGGAGTACATTGCTTACTGCTAGTAGGTATACTGTTACTGTGTTAACTGAATAAATAAAAATGTTTAACTGACTAATATTGATATGCAATAAAGACCCCTACAAAAAATGGTTGTGTTTACTCTGGAATGTTATTGTAGACATATATAATGTATACAGGTTCTTGACAGAAAATATGGCTGTGACAGCATACATTAACTGAGGTTGTTCTGTGAACCAGCTGTTAAGAAAAACTGTAAATGGTGGAGCTGTAAAACAAGATATAACTGAAATGTGAAATATATACTGCACTAAGCTCTGAATGTGAATGGTAATGTGTAAAGTCTCATAGTGTGTTCCATCCAGCATTGCATCATGTTAACCTTTACTTTCCAGATAGTAGTAATCCAAATTATTAATGCACAGTCCAGTAAGTATCTGTCATGCATGCATCACAAGATTACAAGTTCAGGCTGTCTAACTAAGATACTATTAGGCAGAAACCAGTGAAACAAGAAACAGCAATTCCTCAGTAGCTCAGTGTGATGAGAAGTAGTGTAGTTGTTAACTTTGCACACCCAGACATGGTTTGAATCCAGGGAGTGGTACTAAGATGTGTGCATATCTACACACAAGGAACCAGGAATAAATGTAAAAACAGTCAGGTAGCGTTAACAGATATTTTCTCAATAGGTTTTGCGAGTAAGGAAATGTTGGTAATAGCTGTATGAAGGGCATACTAATAAACTGTGTACAACTGGCCAACTTTCCCACGACATGCCTACAAATGACAGCAGATAGGTACATGCAACATGCATTCTTCCTGATATATGTCTCTCAAGTGTAATGCTGTCATGGCTAGTGGTCACTGCTGCCAATAATGCTGGACACAGATAGGAAACCAGCTGAAGTATGCCAGTAGCACACTCATATAACAGCAGTTCAGAGTACCCTTTCTGTGCCAGATATGTAACCCTGACATGTATGAATCCCCTCTAGTCATGTACCTAGAGTTGTCACAGTTTGCCCCATACCATTCCAGGCTGACAGGTTAGTATGTTTGGGCTACAGAAGCTATGGGCCATAGGCAGATGTAAAGTGAGGGCAGACCCATAGAGTATTGAGCAGTACTGTTGTGGAAAATAGAAGCATAAACAGTTGTTAATGAACTTTTTGTCTCTCTCCCACCCCTCATCTGGATCAATACTATAATTCATATACTACGGTTATGTTGTTCTCCAAATCTAATGCTGGGACTTTTGTTCTATTATTGTTCATATATTTGATTGGTTGCATGTTAACATACCTTGTTGAAATACCATTGTTGGTAGCCTGTTGCCATCAATGTTACTGGCATGCTGTTATGATGCATACTGTTCCATTTATGCATGTACTCATTTTGCTATGCAAGTGTTTCAAATCTGTTTTGTGGGGTTAATTGGAACACCCATGCATGCTGTTATAACTAATCTTGAAATGTGTTGTTCATAACTAACCAACATATTTTTTTAAAACCTCAACAACATAGCACATTTGGGAAGGCAGATCCCAGCAGATATGCCTGTCCCATCTCATCTGGCTGTGGCACCAGGACCCAGCACATCTGGGACCCAACCTGGGGCTTTGTTGTCCATTGGTCCTGCACCACCTTTAGGTGGAACCACCTCAGGGGACAGGGAGCATCCCCCCTGGGAGCGTGCATGGACAGGAGCCTGTCACCCACAGTCAGTTATGGGGTTTGGTGTGCAGTGCCATCTGAGCAGAATTGGGTGGGCAGCTGCGCCAGATTGAGGGCCATCTGACACACCTCGACGAGCAGGCCACCCCTCCTGTCCAGCCCCCAGCACAGCCACCTTTGGGGCTGTGAAGGAGCAGTGGTGACTGCCCATGGGTGGGGACCTCAGTCCCACTGTATCCATTTGGGGACTCATGGGCTTCGGATTCGCAACCACCCTCCCTTTCAAAGGTGTTAGCGTGGGTGTTAGCATGGGTGTAAGCGGCTTTAACCATCTGTTAGCATCACTTAGCTCCACACAAAACCACTTACAACCACTTAAAAGTACCTTAAGCACTCTGTCTCCATCGGTCTTGCCAATTCTCAAATCCAGGATGCTGTGCACTATAATCAAAGAACTGCACCACTACACTATCTGAGCTATGGGAAGCTGTAATGCTTTAACAAACATATTACTCATTCTGGTCATTTAACATTAATGAAAAAAGTAATCACTTCCAAGTCAGGAACCCACAACCCTGTACACAACAATCACCACAACATACCTCAACACCATCTGAGCTATAGGAATTTGTAATGTCTGCAACACATCTGCAAAAACCCCAACAAACTGGGGGAATAAAGGGCAAACAATAGTGGCATCTTTGAAATATGTCTGTCAGTTGTATAGAAGTCTGCTAGAGTGGCATGATTTGTTTTAACATACAATGCCAGATATATTCTAGGTCTGAAACACAAATGAATGTCATTATTTACTGATGTCAATGCTCACATCATCCCAGTGATTTCTCAGAAACCCACAACTGTTGTGGTCAACAAACAAAACATATGAGCCATGCATATGGACAGTGTCTAGACATCTGGACAGTGGAGAGGTATGACCACAGTCATGTAACAGAATGGAAAAACCCATGACAGCTGCCAACCATGTCATCCAGCACCTTCTGAACCACAGTAAGACAAACATGACACTAACCCAAATCAGCTATGGGCATTTACCCATGTATATCCAAATATATAGGTTCATAGGTAAGTACTAGGCTATCTGCCCAAGGGCATTTATAAGCCTAGCCAGAATGTGTTGTCTTTCACCACCCCTTAGATTAGTTCCCTCTGCCTCTGTCCAGCAGAGCCATCAGTTCCCTGTGCCACTGTCCAGCAGAGCCAGTGCAGTGATCCCCGGGGTAAATTTTCTGTTTCCCATCCACCCATCAAGGTTTCTCTTGAAGACTGTTAGTGAGGGGCTCTGCCTGATGTATATTGGAATCCTGTTCCAAAGCATGGGGTGTCTCTGGGATAGGAATCTATCCCTCCAGCATGTCCTATTTATCGTTGTGGTGAGGTTTATATCTGTAGAGCGTGTGGCTATCTGGGATTTGTTTTTTTTTAGGTGGAGCATGTCCATCAATTCTGGGTTGGACATGTCCTTGTATGTCAGGCAGATATCACCTCTGAGTAAGCCACAGTCACAGCAACATACCTGTACCCCAAATGAACTATAGAGTAGAACTGTTTGAGCAAACATATCCTGATCCCCAGTCACACACTTCATCGACATATACTGGCCCAACTCACAGTAAACTGGGAATCCTGAGGTGTTACTGGACATTTCTCAGTCTGCCCCTACAAACATACAAACCTGACAGACCACCAGCAGCCGTAGCAACATATACAGTAAGATAGAAAAAGGATCTGTGACACTCACATCTGCTACTCTCCCTACTCAGCCAAGCAAACGTCTACACACAACACTGCTACACAATCTTGGCAGTCTCTTCACAATGGCCAGACATACATAACTCTCATATGTACAGATTTCCAAAGAATGTCCAGGGTGTGAGACCATATTCATGGCCACTGCCACATACCACTTCCAGGAGTCTGCTAAGTCAATGGGATGATACTTTGAGTGCAGTCACTAAATATAGATATCACATGACTCTGACCCTCTTACTGCAAGACATCTGGACAAAGCATGATATACTTGTGGGACAGGGATCTGGAAAGAGGGACATATCTCACATAATGGTGCTATAAACTGAAACAACTGCCAGTGCCACAGGCTTTGTTTTAACATAACATCCCTGAAGGATATGATGCCTGAAACACCAATGGATAACAACAGTTGCTGACTACAATCCTCACATTATTCTTCCTCTTCCACAAAAACAGACATTGTCTAAGGAACAGACCAAACATAGCAAGCAAACCTTTGGGCAGTCTGTGGACATCAGGAGAGATGGGAGGTATGTCAGAAACATATCACTGTCAGACGTCAAGCCATGCAGAAAATGCATTTCCAGGTGAATCATGTTAAACTATCAACCCTCTATGTGTATAACAGCACTACTGACTTACAATCTGTACCCAATTCTGGAGCTTTGTCCCCCATGTTGTTGGGCTGTCTCCACATGTCCTGTCCTGAGAGGTATTCCCACCTACTGTCTGTGAAGCAGTAGCCCCCACACCTCCATAATGTTCTCCACACAGGCAAGAAAAAGGGGCAAGGACCACAAGAAGGCCGTAATTATAGCACTGTGTTGCTATGGCATTGGCAAATGGAAAGACAACACAGCTGCTCTGGATGCAAATAGCAAGTAGGAGACACCGATTGGTGCACAGGCCATCATGAGCAGAACCTACAAAAGGCAAGCAGCTGCCTATGCAACACAGGCCTCAACCCATCTACACAAAGACAGACTGCGACTACACAAACCTAACCATGTGCATTGCTGTGAGGAAGCTCCTGAGCACTATAACTGGTACATCAATCATGTAAGCTTGTAATGAAATGTAGAAGGGGGATGCGATGATGTCAAATAGGACATTAAGCACTAGGCCACAACAAGATCTGCTGGACTCACATGCAGCTGTCCAGCACCTATGGCCATTCCCACTTGCCCTGTCTGCATTGACATGGAGCACATCTGTGGCCTCTGAGTCACCCCAGCCAAGGTCAGCTCATGTATGACTACTAATGGAGTCACTGTTGTCCAATACTGGGTGTGTCACTGGTAGGCCAGCTACCTGGGATGTTGTAATTATTCATATGTCACCTGTGAATGCTACTCTGATACATATGCTTATCTTACAAATGTAAGAGACTTATATAGGATATGTGCATACTACACAACAGGTGGAGATGTGTGTGTTGAACTGTATGTGATATACTGAGACCATACCTGACAACTGTCCAGAGTTTTCCAGACTGACCACATGTCTGCCTCATATTTGTAGTCAGTGCCTCAGACATTTGTGTATTATCTGGCACATCACTGGCAACCCATTAAAGACTGAAGTCATAACATATTAGTATACATTTAATTGTCAGATGTCATATCCCGCAGAGTACACCTGTGAATGTGACACCGTCTCTGCTGGCAGAAAAGTGTGCTTCAGCTAGATTAATAAAGTGACACTATTTACTGGTCTTTGCCAACCACTGATGTGTGCCTTTGTGCAGATGTCTTAGTCTAACAAGACTAGGTGTCTTACCATGAAATCCATGTAAATGAAAGCGTACCTTGTCCTGTAGGATGCTGACATTTCTGCAGTCACTGACACCTGCTTTCTAGCTGTAGAGAGTACACCAACCTTGCCAGCTCACTCACCCCATCATACGTTTAGACCCCAAATGGAGATCTGCAAAGCCACAGGAGGTGGAGTGTTGAACATTAGCATGCACTTACACATCTCCAGGCTGGCCAAACAGTATGACATGCAGGTGACATCCCAAGTGCAGTTAACAGTTGACAAAACACCAACTCATATCATAGATAGCTACAGGCTTCCAACCATGACTGTGGGCACCCACCACACCTATTGGGATCTGCTAGAATCTGTCAGGATTCAGTCTTCTACCCTGCTACTGGGTGATTTCAAATACCCAACCATAGTGTGCATGACCTATGCCACCTGAACATGAATGCATATAGATCCCTCGGCTTTGTCAATGGCAATGAAGTGGATCAACCGGTCAACACTCCAACAGCAGGTGGAAATCTCATGTACCTGGTCCAAACCAACATGAGTAGCCACTGTAGCACTCCTACAGTGCCATCCCCCTTGGTAATATCTGACCACATAGCCATCACTGTTCAGGTCACCATCTTCCCTGCCCCCCCCCTTTACAGTGTCAAAACAGAATGAACTCTACACAAATGACTATAAATCCTCTCAGAGCAGGTAGAAGTAGCTATACAGCCAATGTCCCATTCCACACCACAGTGTCCAGGCCCACACCACAATACTATGTGGGCAGCTACATAGCTGTATGGACTCAGTAGTACCTGGCAGGACAACATTATCTCCCTCAAGGTATGGTAAATTCTTGTGGTGGACAGCAGCAATGCACAAATACCATAATAGGTGGGAACAATTACTAGATGGGCCAAGAAGGAACATGTGCCCCATTGGAAGCAATGTCACCTTGGTCTGCACAAGCAAACAAGGGCACAGGTGATCTACCCTAAGGCTGTCTTTGAGTGTAGATTGGACACATCCACTAAGGCAAATCACTAGGCCTTCCACACATGTGTCTGCAATTCCAGAGGCAACACACAAATCTGCTCTGTAGTGGTGGTCAATAACACCACATACACATATGGCATAGATATAGTCAACAGGCTGCAGACAGGTGAAGTGTAAGCACCACCTCTCTGTCCCCCCGGTGGTACACATATGCATGTACAGCACCTGCTCCCGTCCTCTCGTCATTAGGAAGCAGGTCTGTAATTCCCTCTCAAAGGCAACACACCTATGTCTCCATAGCCATTATACCATTCCTGGCTGCATCCTACATGAACACAGGCATGGGCTCTCAGAGCCACTCCACACTGTAGTCAACCACAGCCTGAGCACCGGTGTAATCCTATCTGCACAGAGAACAGCCACTGTCATCCCTATAGACAAAGGCTGAGCAATCCATCAAACCAGGCTAACTAACCTGCTCTGTAAGGGCATGGAAGGCAATATCAAGGACATTATGAACAGGGACATCGACAACATCACAATGCCTGGGCCCACACACCGTGGTATTGCCAAAGGGAGATCAGGACTGTTAAACCTGATCGACCTCTCTGCAGTGGTTAACAAACACAAGGACAAGGGGAAAGATTGTGAACAATGCCTACCTTCACCTGGCCCAGTCCTCTCACTCTAATCCCTAGGTGGACATGATACATATGCCTACACAGCTAGGCACCAACCTGTGGGTTACCAGATG